>NC_045456.1:7445320-7475681 GCF_002776525.5 Piliocolobus tephrosceles | reverse complement strand
AAAAAAAAGCTAGCCGGGCTGGAGTGCAGTGGCCGGATCTCAGCTCACTGCAAACTCCGCCTCCCGGGTTTACGCCATTCTCCTGCCTCAGCCTCCGGAGTAGCTGGGATTACAGGCGCCCGCCACCTCGCCCGGCTAGCTTTTTTTTGTATTTTTTAGTAGAGATAGGGTTTCACAGTATTAGCCAGGATGGTCTCGATCTCCTGACCTCGTGATCCGCCCATCTCGGCCTCCCAAAGTGCTGGGATTACAGGCTTGAGCCACCGCGCCCGGCCCATCTTAAAGGCTCCTTCACTCTTATGCCTGGTGCCTGGGTTGGGGAAAACCGGACAGCCAGGGGCTGGAACAGATGGGGCTTCTTGGGCATCTCTTTCTCTATGTAGTCACTCCACCATGGCAGATACAGGGCTGTGTTAGGATGTTTTTGAGCTGTTATAAAGAAATACCTGAGATTGGGTAATTTATTTTATTTATTTATTTTTTTCGAGACGGAGTCTCGCTCTGCCGCCCAGGCTGGAGTGCAGTGGCCGGATCTCAGCTCACTGCAAGCTCCGCCTCCCGGGTTTACGCCATTCTCCTGCCTCAGCCTCCGGAGTAGCTGGGACTACAGGCGCCCGCCACCTCGCCTGGCTAGTTTTTTGTATTTTTTAGTAGAGACGGGGTTTCACCGTGTTAGCCAGGATGGTCTCGCTCTCCTGACCTCGGGATCCGCCCGCCTCGGCCTCCCAAAGTGCTGGGATTACAGGCTTGAGCCACCGCGCCCGGCCGTGTAATTTATTTTAAAAAGAGGTTTAATTGGCTCACGGTTCCGCAGACTGTACAAGCATGACTCTTCGGGAAGCTTTCAATCATGGTGGAAAGCAAAGGGAGAGCAGGTATGTCACATGGTGAGAGTTGGAGTGAGAGAGAGCAAGGAGGAGGTCCCAGATTTTTAAACAACCAGATGTCATGTGAACTAACTGAGCAGGAACTCACTCATCACCAAGGAGATGGCGCTAAGCCGTTCATGAGGAATCCACCCCACCAATCCAATGCCTCCCATCAGACCTCACCTCCAACACTGGGGATCACATTTAAACATGAGATTTGGAGGGGACCTACATCCAAACCATAGCAAAGGCAGCTGTACTTCTTACATGGTGCATACCAGGCACATAGAAGAGTACCTTAATGGTAAATATTATGTTCATCCACAGGGATTCTGAGTTTAGAATTCCAAGCAAGCAAATTATAGGTAAACACATCATTCTCCTTATAGTAGACTATATAAGGCTGACCTGTGGGACAGGGGAGTGTGGGGTGTGAAGACGTGTGCCTGTGTGTGTGTGTGTGTGTGTGGAAGGGGTGCTGAGTAAACAATCTTATGATTCCCAGCATCCCCTCAAGGCTCCTCTTGCTCCTGGCTGGAGAGAGGGCAATTCACAATGTCCTGTCCCTCTCCACCTCCAGCTTCTTCTTTGTAATCTGAGGCTTTTTCTGGCCATATATTGCCTTTGGTCCTCCACAAGGAAGCATGTCTAACTACCAAGCTGCTCAGTAATAATTGAGCGTATCATAGAAGAGGCTACGAATTTTCCTTGGTTCTAACCATGCCCAAGTGGCTGAGCCTTCAAAGCTTATAAAGTTAGCTGAACTCAAACATAGGAGGGTATCTTGTTTTCTGTTAATTGGCTATAAAATAGAATTACTGTAAAAGTAAAACCATGTTGGGAATCAATCAAGGACTCCTTGATCTAAATTTGGAGAATGAGGAAGGCTTTTTTCAAGACGTGTAGGAAGGGTAGGCATTTTCCCAGGGGAACTGAACCTTGCAAGGCTAGAGTTCAACTGTATTGTGTGTGTGTGTGTATATATATACATACATATATATATATATATATATATACATACATATATATATATATATATATATATATTTGCTTAATCCTTTTAAAGCCAATCAAAAATTAATTTGTATATCCAGCACTAGAAGTTTGTTTTATTCACTCATCATTAAGGTGGTGTTTGTTTGGTTTTAAAAGTACTTTGGATGCTTTGCTTTGAGCTTTTCTTTGTGGTAATTAAGTTAATTGAGAGAAGTCAGGGTCCTAAGGTTTGAGAAATGAAATTATTGATCATCTTCTTATTAAGGGAGTTTAAAGTTCATTTCAGAATCATAAGTAAAGGAGAGATGACAGGTCCAGTTTTATGAACTAAGGCACTGGCTTCAGCCACTTAAGGAAATTAGCCAAAGCCCAGTTACTAATTGTCTTGATCCAATTGTGTGAATTATTCCCATTTTTTGCTTTTCTCATAAAAACAACAGGACACACATTTATTGTAAAGGATAATTCATTTATTAAGAGCATCTTTAGTGCAGTTTGACCAAAGGTCCTGTTCTGGGGAATTATTAAGCTATCTCTTGGTTTCTTCTGTTCTCTAGGCCCGGGATCTTCCTCCTGTTCTTCTGTATCTCTGTGACTCTCATGCATCCTTGAAGACCCTACCGAGGTCCTGATGGATATCTCCACTCCTCAAATTGAGTAAGTTGCCTTGTTTCAGTGGGCATAGGCCTACTATGCACCTATTTCTTTCTGGTTTTCATCACTTGAAATGAAAGCAAGCAATTCTCTGTTCAGATGATCTGTCTTCTCACTAGATATGAGCTTTCTGAGGACAGTAACTTTTTATTCAACAGTGTACTCTCATACTCAGATAAAATTATGTATGCAAAGGAGAAACTGTGCCCCAAATTGAAGGCAGATGGTATGCACCCAATAATAAAGTGGGAGTATGAGCCGTTTTGATGACTGAAATGTCGTTGTCCCTTGGTATCTGAGGCAGATTGTTTCTAGGACCCACCTCTGATACCAAAATCCATGGATGCTCAAGTCCCACAGTTGGTCCTGTGGAATAGTGTATTTTCTGTGTTTGGTTGAATCTGAAGATGTGGAACATACAGATATGGAGGGCTGACTGTATAATTTGTTATGCATGTTGCAAATCGATAATCATTTATGGACTAAATCTAATAACCAAACTGGGAATTTTGCTATAATTGGGTTTTATCATCTGTAATCCCTAGCTGATTGATAAATAACGTAGTAGTGATCTGTTGTGTGGAGATCATTGGGAGTTATGTCAGAAGCTGCCTACAACAAATAATAAGATTTTAAGAAAAACACAAAATAGATAGCACAGTATCTGATGGTACAAAATAAAACATACTGCTGTGATTGAACTACTATCAGAATGGATATATAGGAGAGACAAGAAAGTTTAAGCCTAAATTATTTCTCCTCTTCCTCCTTCTTTTTCTTCCTCTTCCTCTTTTTCTTCTCCGTCTTTTTCTTCTTCTTCTTCTTCTTCTTCTTCTTCTTCTTCTTCTTCTTCTTCTTCTTCTTCTTCTTCTTTCTTCTTTCTTCTTTCTTCTTGCATTGGGATCTCACTCTGTCACACAGGCTGGAATGCAGTGGCATCATCGTAATAACTCACTGCAGCCTTGACCTTTTAGGATCAAGCAGTCCTCCTGCCTCAGCCTTCCGAGTAGTTGGGACTACAGGAGTGAGCCACCGTGCCTGGCTAATGCTTTATTCTCAATCCATAAGAATTCATTGACTGTCTATTTGGTACCAAGCATCATGATGCAGTCAGGGTACCCTAGAGAGGAATAAAACTTTATTTGTGACTGAAAAAGTTTAGAGATTAGTGAAGAAAATAAGCATGGAAAAAAGTCAGTTTGGAAAATTTCATAATACAAGTATATTAACAGTATGTTTTCAGTACAATAGTAGAGTGCATGTCAGGAAATTTTACTTTGAATTACTGAAAGTTTTGTGGCGAATTGAGCAATGAGAAATAATTCCCTAAGCAGAGAGGGATGGGAGGAAAAAGAGCCCGTGTAAAGGAAGAAATGTTACTGATTAGGGATTTTTGAAATCAGGAAATGATTTTAACTGTCCCCAAGTCTCAATCTCAATGACAAAGGGAAGCAGGGGGTTTCAAGTCCCACACCAAGATGATACAGTCAAGATAATCTTTGGAAACTGCTCTTGTCTCCTTAAAGATTAGTTGAGTGGGGTGGGGTGTATTTATCTGAATTCCATGACTGGTCTTTGATAATACTTTCAGTCATGCACATTGTATCATTAGGATTGTAGCCGAAGCTCCTGTCCTCCCCTGTGGTACCTCTACAACCCCAGGAAGCTGGTCAGTTTCTGGTGGTTTCTAGCTACCGGAGGCTCCACTAGGCTGCTCTTAATGGGCATTGCTCCTCCCAGACTCCCCTGGAGATATCTCCTTCCTCTCTTACCCATAAGAGCCGACTTAACATGTGTCCTCTTTGGAGGGGAGGACAGGAGGATATTCCTGTACTGGGGTGAGCATCCAGACAAGCCGAGAAACTGATCCTTCTGCCACCTTATTTTAAAGCCAGAGTCTAAGGTGACAGCAGGTATTACCCATGATGATGTGGGGAGTGGGGTGTGGGCTTGGCCGTGGATTAGAATTGCATTATTTTTCTTTCAATTATCTTATTTTTTTTGCTTCTGCTGTCACCTCAATTACAATCTCACAAATATACCTCCTCTTTTTATTACAGCAGCATATATTTATTTCTGGGTTTAATTATTTTTGGCATCCTTCAATTTCACATTCTTCAAAATAATGACTATGGGATGCCATTATCTAATGACTGATGAGTTCTCTGTTCTGCCAAGTCATTGTCTCCTATTTAGGTTTTTGTTTTTTAAACGCTAGGTTGTATAAAAAGCATTATGTATGCTAGGGAGAAATTGTAGTTCAGAGATGGTGACAGATCTGACATTTGAATCCAAAGTCTGTGTCTTTGCACCAAGTCCAAGCAAAAGATCCAGTAGATGAAATTACTGTGTGGAATCTTGAGAAATCTGCAATGTCAGGAGAGCCTCCAGGTGCTGAGAGCTGGGCAAGTGATCTTTTGCTTTTCCAATAAGGAGGAGCATTCTTCAAACTATAGGTTGATTTGCTTGCTGTCAATCCTTGGAATAAAAAGATGGATAGGATGAGCTAAGAGAGCTTATACAATGGAATGGTTTGACATTCTGATCCCCTATACTACCACTGCTCCTGGTTCATATCTCTAGTGAGAGAGAAGTGAAGCACTGAATAAGAAGATATCACTAATAATTAAAGAATCAAAGTGTCAACAAAATGATAGATTCTTCATGTATTTCTGAAAGAATACAAAACAAAAAACACCATTATGACTCCTTTCTAAGGCATGTAACAACTCTCCTTTATGTGGCTTTGGGAATTTGCCTAGTTATGACACAAGATCCAGCTTCCTCTCCTGAACCTAAGGGTCATAAAGACTCTCTTCCTTGATGACCAAAAGGCAATTTCCCGGTGGCATCTTACTTTCTTTTTGAATGTAAAATAAATTCTTAAGTGTCAATGTTTGCAGGAACAAGAATGAGTTATTCCTAGCCTCTGATTGGTAAAAATTTCCCTTCTTTTTATCTGCAATAAAGTTTTTATAGATGACAAAGTCTGATTTTTAAATTCTGAGCTACAATAGCAGCATGTATAAAATTATGCTATAATTATGTGCTTATATATCTGTCTCTCCCACTAAATTGGGAACTCCCTAAAGGTTGGAGTTGTCATTCATTTATATATTGAAATGCATATAACAGTGCCTGCACCTAAGAAACTGCTAACAAATGGTTTTTCCATATAAATTCATTCATTCATTCATTCATTTATTCACATTATTCAGTCTCCCTGGATTTTACTTTCCCTACTTTTTATTAGAATAACAGTATAAATAGCACCTGGCAAATTGTCAGACACATAGTAGATACTCAGTAAATGATATGACATTCCTTCTCCCTGTTCAGAGATGCAATCCATCAAACCTGAAGAAGTAGATGTTGTTTAGAGTAGTTGAGTATTCTGGGACATTGTTCTCATCCATTTTAGACCCATGTGTATCAGCCTCAAGTTTACCCTCTTATACATTCCTTTCCTTGGCCAAGGAACATAAGGAAAAGGTTTCCTGGGATGTACTGCTTTCTCTGTCTTACATGAACATGATTCGTGTACAGACTGCAAGCCTTGTTACTCTTGCTTGTTGTGGTGGACATAGCTGTAAGTAACCCCTAACCTTCCACACATGATTTGTTCTGTTCCAAGCCCCTTTTTTACTTATCCTTGTTAAACATCCTCTTTTCTAATTGTTGTACGTGCCCTTTTATGCATTTGAGTTAATCAAATGACTGTTGTTCATGTTCTACTTTGATCAGAGAGGCTCAGAAATATTTAATGGTTACAAAACAGAAACATGATAAAATATCATGTCACAAATATAGTCAAATTAGTATGTGTGATTTGAAATCTTATTAATGCATTAAAGTACTTCATTTTGGCCCTGTCTATTTTTAAATGTCCAAACACATTAATAACAGATCTGTGAATTTTTTAAAATGGCTTTTTAAAAAAAAATCAGGATGCTGAGGGCCTAAATCTTTAACTTGATTAAGGAATTCGGGTCCATAGCTCCTTGTCTGCAGTTCTGAAATTCCCCCAAAACTGACAAGCTAAAGTTTTGTTTGCAACTTAACTTGGTGATAAAATTTTAGCTGAACTGAAGAGGTTATTTATAGTCTCTCTTTATCCTACTTGGTGTGAATATTTGTTTCATGGAAAAATATCAATGTTTGATTACTGTGTGCTGCCCCAGGCCTCATTGCAAATGTTGTTTAATATATAGTCTATGTTCTCTACGAACCTCCTAAAATCTGAAAAGTCTAGGTTTTGAAACATATTTACTCCCAAGAGTTTCTTTAAGGTTAGGGATCATCCACCTATAGTTACCAAACTTCACCTCTTAGGTGTTGGTATTGTATATAAACATTTGTGTGGAATTAAGTTCCATCATCTTTGATTATATTAGTTACAAAGAATATTCAAAATAGTTCCCACCTAGCAAAGTATTTATGGATGAAATAATTTAATGCCTGGGATTTGTTCAAAATAATATGGGAGAGAGGAAGTTGTTGTCAGGAATTTTGAAGACTTTCAGATTTTACCCTACTTGCCAGGCTCACAAGTTACTCTGCCAGTTTTATGGATACTGGCAAAAGACACAAGGCTCTTGAGTTAGAGAAAAGGGACTTTATTATTCACAGAACAGAAAGCAGCATGAGTTTTATGTTCACATCAGATCTCTCTTGCTTTTCAAGTCTCATGGAGGCAATGCAAAGTGGCTTAGTTGGATATTGTGCAAGCAGTAGGTTTGCATCACAGCTGGGGAAACGTGAGCTTAGGGAACATGGATCTTTTATAATGGGAAGTTAGCAAACTGTCTTGACTTTGCTTTGGAGGGAGACATTATCTTTATCATAGTGGTCAGTAAACGAATATGCCCTCTACTCTGAAGACAGACACTATCTTTGTCATCCAAGACTCTTTGCTATACAAACATCCTTAAAAAGAGTTTATAACAAAGTTAGTGAACACCTGTGCTCACAAGACATGAGGAAACACAAGAGACCCATGGAGACTTGTCTCCCAACAATCATGATGGTAGGGAGGAATACATGAAAAACGATTAGCTGTGATTTGATAATTATTAAAACTGGGTGATGGGTACATTGAAGTACAGTCTACTTTTTTATATGTTTGATGTTTTCCATAGATAAGTTAAAAAAAAAGCAGCTTTATAAGTAAAGTGCTATGCGATACTATACATATGTATTAGGCCATTCTTGCATTGATGTAAATAAATACCTGAAACTGGATAATTTATAAGAAAATAGAGGCAATTGGCTTACAGTTCTGCAGGCTGCACAAGCATGGCACTGGCACTGCTTGGCTTCTGGGGAAGCCTCAGGGAGCTTTGACTCATGGTGGAAGGTGAAATGAGAGCATGCATATCATGTGGCAAAAGCAGGAGCAAGAGAGAGACTGAGGAGGGAGATGCCACACACTTACAAATGACCAGATCTCATGAGAACTCAGAGTGAGAGATCATTTATCATGAAGGGGATGGCCCAAGCCATTCACGAGCAACCTGCCCCATGATCCAAACACCTCCCACCAGGCCCCTCCTTAAACATTGGGGATTACAATTCAACATAAGATTTGGTGGAGACACACATTCAAACTATATCATTCTGCCCCGGCCGCCAAAATCTCATGTCCTTTTCACACTGAAAAATACAATTATGCCTTCCCAACAGTCCCCCAAAGTTTTAACTCATTCCAGCATTGACTCAGAAGTTCAAAGTCCAAAGTCTCATTTGAGACAAATCAAGTCTCTTCCACCTATTAGCCTGTAAAAATCAAAACAAGTTGATTACTCCCAAGATATAATGAGGGTATTAGCATTGGTAAACATTCCTATTCCAAAAGGGAGAAATCAGCCAAAAGAAAGGGTCACGACCATTTAGCCAGTCTCTACAAAGTTCCAAACTTTCCCTCATCTTCCTGTGTTCTACCAAGTCCTCCAAATTCTTCCAACCTCTGCCTGTTACCCATTTCCAAAGTCACTTCCACATCAAGTATCTATAGAAATGCTCCACTCCTCAGTACCAATTTTCTTTTTTAGGCTCTTCTTGCCTTGCTATAAAGAAATATCTGAGACTGGGTAATTTATAAGAAAAGAGATTTCATTGGCTCATGATTCTGCAGGTTGTATAGGAAGCATAATGCCATCATCTGCTTCTGGGGAGGCCTCAGGAAGCTTACAATCATTGCAAAAGGCAAAAGGGGGAACAGGCACATCACATGGAAAAAGCAGGAGCAAGAGAGAGCGAGGAGGTGCTACACACTTTTAAATAACCAGATCTCCAGAGAACTCATTCACTAGCATGAAGACAGCACCAAGCCATGAGGGATCCACCCCCGTGACCCAAACACCTCTCACCAGGCCCCGCCTCCAGCACTGGGGATTACAATTCAACATGAAATTTGGATGGGGACAAATATCCAAGCTATATCACCATTTAAATCACAATAAAAAATGCCCAATGAGATGGTGTTAATTACTCACCATCTCACATCTCTACCTCACTGAACAAATGTCTGAGATCTATTCAGCAAATGTTCTTGGAGGCTGGTTTGTTAGAGTATTGACAAATTCAGTGTGATTAATTCAAATCTCTATAGGTTAAATAAAACCAACTGTGAAAGTCAGGAACACTGGAGAATGGTAGAAAACGACCCTTCAGTTTCTAATTTTTGGGGAGTACAATGCACATATTATATATACATAAATATATATACCACAATATACCTGTAACACATACATTAATGTGATCATATGTATATAAGTGAGATGGAGGCAAAGGAGACTTCATTTATGTATACGGCCTTTTATTCACATGAACAGTAATCAGAGTGTCAAAAAAGGAAATCTTGAAAATAAAGCTAATGTAAGTGTTTTCAGCAAATATATGTCTTTAGAATATATATGCTTTAGTAAAACATAAATACATTCCTGTTCTAAAAACAGAGGTGTCTAGACTCAAAAGTGAATGTCTTATTCCCCACAGAGCAAGCACTACCCCCTCTCCAATTTCCCATCTGCCTCCGGAGAAGTAATTGCTGTTAACAGTTTGGTGTATACTCTTCCAGGCTAGTTTCTATAAATTTACATACATTAATATGTAAAAGTACAAATATAGTTTTTAAAGCATAAATGGGATTCTTCTGTGCATACTTTTATATACCCTACTTTTTTCATTTGAAAGTTTCTTGGAGATATTTCAATTTCAGTATATATGAAACTGTTCCCATTTTAAAATTTGTTGCATAAAATTTATAGAATGGATGTATTATATTTGAAATATCCAATCTAAGCTCATCTTGCACCGCTGCTAAGAATTTTTCATAGTTATTATGAACACGTATCACAACTGCCTTCTGTACCAAATAAGCTTCATGGACCAGTTCCTACCCACCTGGGTCTATATCTAAGATAATGTTGACACAAATATATATTGAGAATACATTCTCTTTATGTGTCAAGAGTCTTGACAGTATTTTTTTTTTATTATGAGGCTTATCTTAAATTCTCTTGCTAAATTGTATAGGAAGGAAGCTTAAAGAGGAATAGGATATTTACATAGTCTCAGAGTATCTCCTCACCAGTCACTTATTAGTTATGAAAGGAAAATCTATACGGTGAAGGAACCAAACTTTAACCAAATGACCAAAATTAGCATCACCAGTAAGGCCAAATGGGCATCACATGCCTCTGGCTATGAGACCTTGGGAAAGATACAACATCACTTACGTGGTATTCTTGCTAGATGTGCATTACTTGGATCAAATCATGAGAAAACATTAGATAAACCTATATGAAGGGACATTCTGTAAAATAAGTTACCTATACACTTTAAAATAATGAATGAAATATAAATACTGATGAAAGAGGCTTAGGAACTGTTTCAGATTAAAGGATACTAAATACACATGGCAACTAAATGTCATGTGTGATTCTGGACTGGATCCTGTACTAGAAAAGAATTGCTATGAAGTACATTGTTGGAATAACCAATAAAATTGGAATATGGACTATAGATTAGATAAAAATACTGTATCGATGCTAAATTTCCTAATTTCAATAACTGCACCATGGTCATGCAAGATTATATGTTGGAAATACTTTAGGCTATGTTAGGAAATACAGAAAATACACACTGAGGGATTAAGGAGTAAATGAATATGAATATGTTCAGAAAAACATGCACATGGTTCAGAAAAAAGTATGTGTCTGTCTCTGTGTGAATGTGTGTGTGTAGACAGAGAGAGGGACTATAACATGAATGTGGCAGATTATTTTAAATGAGTGACTATAGACATGGATAACAGGTACAAGTAAATTCTTTTTGCTATTTTTGCAACTTTTCTCTAAAATTTAAATTACTTCAAATTAAAACATAGAAGTACGTGTCTTGGTTTCACAACTGTAAAGAGACCTGCAGTGGATAAGTCATGCATTGAAGTGCATTCAAGAGATGGACGTGGAACATAGTTCAACCTCTTGTCTTCTTGGGGTGAGTTCTGATTACAGGACTTTAAGGAACAGTTCTTTTTCAATAGGTTTTCCAGAGGTATTTTATATATCTCACAATTAACTGTCAAAACACTTCAGTTTCAGAAATGCAAACAGCTGAGTAGCTATTAATTTACAGACGCAGGAGAAAAACTTGTATTTTAAATGGTAAGTTATTGTTTTAATAAAACATTGTTTTATTAAATGTGCATCATTTAATAAATGATGCACCCCATCCAAGGTGCATCAACCTGTTGTACTAATTCTCCTTTTCAGGGGCTTTTCACTAAGCTGTGCCTATGCAGATAAGGTTGCCCCCACTTTTAATTCTTTTCTTTTTGTAATGCTGATGGAGTTTGTGAACAATGGCTCAAGTGAGCATGGCTTAAGTTTAGAGAAACATACTAACCTAGAAATTATTTTAAAAGATCTATAATCTCTCCTGCTTATCTACCTGTGAATTGCTCCAAGGAACCTGCAATAGCAATTATTTTAACAGCTTTATTGAGATATAATTCACATACATACATTTTACCTATTTAAAGTGTACAATTCAATAGTTTTTAACATATTCCCAGAGATGCAACTACCCCCACAATCTAAATCTAGAACATTTTCATTTTCCCCTAAAGAAATCCTGTATCCATTAACAGTCATTCTTCATTTGCTGCTCCCCCTTGCCCTAGGCAACCACTAACCTACTTTCTGTGTCTCTGGATTAGCCTATTCTGGACATCGCATATAAACTGAATTATATACTGTGTGGTCCTTTGTGTCTGGCTTCTTTCATTTAGCATGATGTTTTCAAGGCTAATTCATGTAGTATGTATCAGGACTTCATTTCTTTTTATTGTCAAATAGTTCATCATGTGGATATATGAATTATGTAATTCATAATTATGAATAATGTTGCTATGAACACTGTGTGGATGTGTTTTACTTTTCCTTGCATATATATCTAGGAGTGGAATTGCCAGATCATGTGATAACTCTGTGTTTAACATCTTGAGGAACTGCCAGACTGTTTTCCACAATGGCTGCATCATTTTACATTCCCACTAGCAATGTTTAACAAGGCTTTCAATTTCTCCACTTGTTATTGTCTGTCTTTTTTATTATAACCATCCTACCAAGTGTAAAGTGGAATCTCATTGTGATTTGGGTTTGCATTTCCCTAATGACTAATGACGTTGAGCATCTTTTCATATGCTTATCAGCCATTTTTATATCTTCTTTAGAGAAACATCTATTTAGATCCTTTGCCAATTTTTAATTGGATTATTTATCTTTTTATAAGTGAGTTGTAAGACTTTATATATTATAGATACAAGTTCATTACTGGATATATAATTTGCAATAGAAATTTACACAAGTTGGCCATCATTTGGCTGCTTTTCTTCACTTGAAAATTTCTTGGATATATTTCAATTTCAGTACATATGGTCCAGTCTCAATTTTAAAAGGACTGTTTCAAAAAGTACAGATACTCCCCTACTTATGATGGGGTTGCATCCTGTAAAACCTATTATAAGCTGAATATTTTGAAAATGCATTTAATTCACCTAACCTACTGAACATAATAGCCTACTTTAGCCTAACTTAAATGTACTCAAAATGCTTACATTAGCCTACAGTTGGGTAACGTCATCTGGCAACAAAGTACACTGTAGAGTATCAGTTGTTTACGCTGTTGATCATGAGCACCTGGTTGAGTGGGAGCTACAGCTTGCTGGCACTGCCCAGCATCTTGAAAGAGTATCATTACCCCAGGAAAACATCAAAGTTCAAAATTTGATGTATAATTTCTACTGCATGTGTATCATACCATTGTAAAATTGAAAAACTGTGAGTCAGACCATTGTTAAGTTAGCAATCATCTGTATTTTATAGAATGTGTGTGCCATGTTTGAAATATCCCCTAGTAATTGCCCCTTGAATGAGGGTTTCTGTTTGTATATTCTTATAAGACATCTTCTGAACCATACTCCCATCTCTTCCACATTTTGAGGGTATTAGTTGAATCCACTCTACTAGATTCATGCTCTCTAAGATTGAGGAGCATGTGCTCTGCATCTCTTTGAATGTGTGTGGTGTTTTCACACCAGAGCATTTAGCATATACCACTCTGTTGTTTGCTAAATTTAGAGTAGATGACTCTCACTGGTTCTTTGTCAACTCTTATGATATGGTTTGGCTGTGTCCCCACCCAAATCTCATCTTGAATTCCCACATGTTGTGGGAGGGACCTGGTGGCAGGTAATCGAATCATGGGGGCAAGTCTTTCCCGTGCTGTTCTCATGATAGTGAATAAGTCTCTGATGGTTTTAAAAACGGGAGTCTCCCTGCACAAGCTCTCTTCTCTTGTCTCTAGCCATGTGAGACGTGCCTTTCATTTTCTGCCATAATTGTGAGGCCTCCCCAGCCACGTGGAACTGTAAGTCCATTAAATCTATTTCTTTTGTAAATTGCCCAGTCTCGGGTATGTCTTTATCAGCAGCATGAAAATGGACTAACACATCTGAAAGTCAAATACTTTTCCTCTTTGGGTTTTGTTTTACAATTATGAAATATATCATCTTAGAGTTGGAACGGACCCTATGGGTTCTCTAGTCCAGTGGAATGCAAAGTGTGGTCCACAGACTGGTGCCAGATTATAACCTCTTATTGGCCATGATGATTGAGCAGAGACATGGAGAGTTAACTGTTTAGAAACTTTTATTGTATTTGATATTGCCATTATAGCCAAACACATGATTTCATATCATACAAAAATATCAGACCATAATAGATTAGAAATTCTAAGAAGTCCTTCACCAAAGACAGTTCAGAAATAGTGCAATGTGTCACCACAGCAAAATCCTTTCTGCAGCCAACCAAGTAGAATTTACTTAATCAGTTTAGCTTAGTAATTCAAGCAAGACTTATTCAGCTCCTACAACATGTACTATACTGTTTAAGTTTGCAGGCCCATATCTTGGTTTTCACTTCCTAAATGTGTGGATGTGGAAAGGGTTCTTAAACTCTCTGGGCCACAGTTTCCCATTCTATAAAATGGGTATATAAGACTTAGTCTCATAGAGTTGCTTTGAGGAATAAATGAATAAACCTATATAAAGTACTAGAACAGTCCCTGGTACAAGATAATCATTCAATAAATGATATAGAAGTTGATAATGATGCTAATGACGGAGATAGGGATGCTGGGTATTGTGGGCACAATTACGTAGAGGCACAGCCTTTGCTATCCAGTAGCTAATGGGGGAGTATAGACAAAGAGACAATTTCAGTGCAGTAAGTTCTGAGACAGGGTGGGTACACAGGGTATTCAGTTTTGTCCTAGAGGGCATATTAGTTAGTGTAAAGTTGCTGTAACAGAGACCTCAAATACAGTGATATAAAGACTGTAGAAGTGTATTTCTCTTTCACCTAATATTTCTGAAGTGAATAGTTATGTTAGTAATGTAGGCTGACTCCTGTAACAAACAATT
This sequence comes from Piliocolobus tephrosceles, assembly GCF_002776525.5. Taxonomy (NCBI): domain Eukaryota; kingdom Metazoa; phylum Chordata; class Mammalia; order Primates; family Cercopithecidae; genus Piliocolobus; species Piliocolobus tephrosceles. The sequence continues at coordinate 7,461,173 of NC_045456.1, read as the reverse complement.
CCCAAATCTGAGAGACTGAAGACAATAAAATGCTTATTTCTTTATTACATCATGGCCTCACCAGGTGATTAAATGAGTGTCCTTCCTATTGGTCATTTAGGAACCCAGGCTCCCTGGCTCTCTTTGGGTGACATGTGTCTATAAAGTGGGGGAGAATGAACGGATTTTGAGGGATGACTAATTGCTGCCACAGGGATCCATTAATGGTATAATATAGCAGGAGGCCAGAACATGGGGAAATGGGGATGTGGGGATGACAAGAGATAAGGCTATAGAGGCGTGGAGAGAACAGATCATAAAAGACCTTGAAAGTTAAGGAGGCTGGACATATATAAATGATAGAGGAATGAGGATAGGAATACAGTCTTTTTTTTTTTTTTTTAAGTTTTGAAAAGACACTCTGGCTGTAACATAGAGAGAATTTTGGAGAGACGCAAGAGGGTACCAGTTAGAATCAAATCTATTACATTAATCGAGGCAGAAGATGATGGCTTGAATCAAGGTGGTATCTAATAGAGAAAATTAGATGGCTCTGAAGGGAATATCTTCAGGACTTGCAGACTAATGGACTAACGAGAACTGGTAAGAATAAGGGTGGGGACCATAATTACATCCTCCCAACAATTCTCTGACATGGGGAAACGAAGGAGGAGGGTGTAGGAGGTGGGCCAAAATGGGGGATTATAAATCAGGGTTTGGCTTCATTGAGTTTCAGGTTACTTGGGAGTTTTCCAGTGAAGCTGTCCAGTTGGTCTTTGGTGAAAGAGACATGGATTTCAGAAGACAGAGATCTATACTAGAAGTATGGTCCCACAGTGTACAAATGGCAGTTAGAGCAATGGGAGTCACTAAAAGGATACCATGTAGAAAAGATACCATGTAGAATGAGAATAGAGTAGACCCAAGACAGAGGCTGGTGGAGCATTAGTGTACATCATATAAAAGTGAGATCACAAAGGAGGCTTAAAGAGTAGCCAGAGGACTCAGAGAGGGCTCAAGAGAATGTGATATCAGAGAAACCAAGGAGACACGATTTCAAAAAGAACAGTCTGGTCAACAGTGTCATGTAAGAGAAACTGCAAAGAGCATCACTGAACTTATCCACAGTGACTTTACAAAGACCAGTGTGTGTGACTCGGTGGGAGCAGAAGCCAGACTGCATGGACTGATAGGAGGGTGAAGGCTATGGAGGCATATAACTAGTGCACACCACTCTTTCAGAAAGTCAGTCTTCAAAGAGGATAAGAGAAAGAGCCAGTAGCTTGGTGGAATATGAGGTTGAGGAATTTTGTTTTATGTACATAATGGGAGAAAATTATGCATGACTGCCAACTAGAAAATGAGGTTGGGTGAAGATAAAGGTGAGAAAGGGCATAATAAATGGAGATGGGAAAGGAATCAAGAGCATCATGGATGGGATTAGTCTTGAATATGAGTTCCCTTCCTCATGAGTCATTTCCTTTGTGGATGACTAAACAATAGAACTATATTTCTTATACTGAGGGGAAATATGTTTCCTTGTAACTCTCATCTATTAGTCTTATTTCTGCTTCCTCAGCTCTTACATGGCTGCAATCCTGTTTCCTCTTCAGTTTCTTCTATAAACATCCATAGTTCCTTCAAACATTTTTCATATGATTTGATCTCAAGCTTTCATTTGAGCAATGTTCAGCTTAAAATGTCAAGCCCGGAACTGTCAAAAAATTTTCCAGATGTGGTTTGGCATATGCAGTACCAAGCCCACTGTTTATGTTTTCTTTCTTAATCTGAATATTAATGTATTTAGTATTACACAATAATTGCAATTATGAGCAATTTTTTTCCTAAAAATGTCACACTATACACAATTTCTTTTCCTAAAAATGTCACACTATACAAACATTTCTTACGTGCTTATAAATAATTAAGACCCCCAAGTCTTTTTTCCAGAAACTACTTTTTAACCAGGTCTTCCATGTTAAAAGCTTAGCATGGGCCTCAAGTTTCTCTTTGCTAGTTTTTGACTTATTCCAAGCTGTCGCCCTATTGGATAGGAAATGGACTCTGACATCCAGTATATTTTACTCTCTCCCAGTCAGTGCTATCAACTTCAACATTCACAATGCTGTTGTGAGAGGCAGAATTCTAAGATGACGCTCATGATTTTCATCCCCTGGTATCCACACTGTGGTGTAGTTCTTTCCCCTTGAGTGGGGGTAGAATCTGGGATTTGCTTCTAGATAATAAAGTATGGCAAACATGAAGGGATTTTGCAGATGTAATGAAGGTTCCTTAGCAGTTGTCTTTGAGCTAATCAAAAGGGAGATTATCCTGGGTGGGTTTGACCTACCCAGAGGAGCCCTTTAAAAAAGGGTCCAGACCTTCTGGAAGAAGAGACCTGAAGCAGGATGTCTCTTCTGATGATTTTGAAGAGGCAAACAACCATACTGTAAACAACCTATGGAATGGGTGGTCTCTAGGTTGACAGCCTCCGTTCTCCAACCGCAAGGAACTTAAACTCTGCCAACAACCTGAATGAGTTTGGAAGAAGTCCTTGAGTCCTATGATGAGACCACTGCTCCTGCCTTGATTGCAGAGGACCCCTCTAAAGCCCCACAAAATGGTGAGTTAATAAATGTACATTGTTGTAAGCCACTAAGTTTGTTTTTCATTTATTATGCATGATAGGAAATGAAAGTACTTGTCTTCAGCATTACCGTCCATGTTTTGGGTAAGAGAGTTGGACTGCACAGGGAGAGAGCACCATCTGTTTGAGACTCCCTCCTCCACTTTTCACCTGTGGCTTCCATAGCATCCCTGATGCTATTTGCCCACCCAGGCTAATGAACTTGTCTTGGTGAGAGGTAGAAAACATCACCGCAGTGCACCATATATTAGCTTCTGAGCCAGAAAAAAATAGAGGACATACTGAAAACCAGTTATGCTCGTGTCGTATACTACTGTGGTACTTATCAACCGTCCTGCTGATTCATTCAGTGACAAAGCATCTGAATCATGCATTAGCAGACCGTCTCTGTCATTATGAGAGAGCCATTTGCCTCAAAATAGAGAATGTCTGTTAATATTCTGGGCACACTTGAGACTCTTGACTGAGAGGCCAATCCTGCCCTCTCATTAGTACTTTGTGGGTGTCAAGACTTTCATTAAAATTCCACTTCCTTTAATGTAGTCACCTTGGCATGCTTTTTGAATGAGTTTAGTGGCTTAGGGAGGATTGGTTTTTCCAAATACTAGGCAAGAATGCAGAAAGTAATTGGATTTGGTATACTTTGTAGCATTTCATCGGATTGCTTTGAGAAGAGCTCTTAAAGAAAGACTTAATTTAAATCAGAACAAAGAGGGAGATTCAGCTGGAGGCACTGATGAGCTTCTGTGGGATTCTATGACTAATGCTGCATGTCTACACCAGGCTTCCATGGATGGATATTATGACATTCGTGTGTATAAACTCCACAGTGCTGAGGGAGGAGTGGAAGATGGTCACCCCACTCCATTTAAGAACTTTGTAGGAATGTAGTGAGAATCCAGGAGGCTGAATGGATTTTATGTTTCTTCATGAACAAGTGAGCAGAAAACTTCAGTTTTTGGGTGATTCTGTGTCTCAGAGATGCTTTCAGGCAATCGCTCTAGACCCAGCATAAGCAGGCTGTCTCAACCTTAGCACTACTGACATTTAGGGCCAAATAAATCCCTTTGCTTTTTTTCTTTCTTTTCATTTGTTTGTTGTTTGAGTTAGGGTTTCATAGGGTCTCGCTCTGTCACCCACGCTAGAGTGCAGTGGTATGATCACAGTTCACTGAAACCTCGAACTCCTGGGTTCAAGCGATCTTCCCACCTCAGCCTCCCCAGTAGCTGGGACTACAGGTATGTGCCACCATGCCCAGCTAAGTTTTTCTATTTTTGTAGAGACAGGGTCTCACGATATTGGCCGGGCTGGTGTTGAACTTCTGGACTCAAGTGATCCTCCCACGTTGGCCTCCCAAAATGTTGGGATTACTGGTGTGAGCCACCACACCTGGCCCACGTAGTATAAATTTCAAGAAGTGAGTTAGTTACCAGATCAAAAGAGCAGAATAATCTTAACACTCTTGATTTATATTGTCCAAATACTCCTCAAAAAAGTTGTATCAATATTCACTCCCAACAGTGTATGAGAATCATTTGCTGCTTAGTATTCATATAGTTAACATTCACTGACACTGCATATTTTTTAAAGTATCAGGAATATATCTTTAAAATTATCACTAATTATAAACTTTTCAATTTTGTATTTCTTATTTGAATATGAGTTTGTCTAATGACCAGGGAATTCACATTTACTACTACCAAAAATAAAAAACAGTCACATTGAAAACCCAGAGAAAAGTGAGCAAATATGGTTTTCCTTTCTGAGTTTTTGCTAATGCTTTCCTAAAACCTACTATCCTGCTGGGACCATCCCTACAATTTCCAATCTAATTCCAACCTTCTTATAGGAGAGATGTGATCAAGAGCATGTTTGTTCGAGAGTTTCTACTACACACACACAAAAACAGAGGATTGAATTGTCATTGAGCCAATTTGGTTTTGCCAATAATTGGGAAGAGCCTCAGATATCAACAAATCAAATACTTAGAGAGAAGGCTGTTGAAAAACTGGAAAGAAAGACCTAAAATGTCATGAATTTGTCCATGGACGTTCAGTTAATTATTCACTATAAGAGATAATTTTCGATTCATCAAACCACTATCTATATTTACTGTTCTCAAGGAGGGTGAAGCACTAGCTTCTAATTAAGGAAGCTAGCCTGGCTGATCTAACAAAATGGAGGTAAGAGGTTGAAGCCATTTACAGAACTTAGTTTCCTGCTGTTCATTCTGAGTTGCCCAAGCTTCCTGATAGTAATGAAATCATCTTCAGGTGGAAGACTAAGACTTGGGAGAGAAATTGAGCACGGAAAATCAATACTAAATTTCAGTGGTTCCTGACCAGAACATTAAGCTCTTTTTTATGACTCAGACAGAAACAGATCTAAGTGACTCAGTCCCTTCTCCCGGGTTGGTGGGCGACATCACAAACAATATTAGATTTTGGTTTCTTTAAAAACTATACAATTCACTCAAGTCTGAGAGGTTACTTTTTTTAATGGTATAAATACAAGATTTTCATCTTTAATTAGGTTGGCATTTTAATTAGGTATTAACTTTGTTCATGAAAACGAAGATGAAAGTAATTATTTAGGCTGCAGCCTTTTGAGAGGATAACACTTGTCAATAACATCAGAGAATGCTGGCAGTGAGGAAGGTCAGAAACGACCTCCTCTGATCTTTTCTCACAGGATGTGCTATGAATTTGATGTTGTTAAGTATGTTAGTAAAAGAAAAATGAATGTAGTCCAGTTTGGAAAAGGTTTTCTTTCAATCTTGTAAGTAGATCTAAATATTTTTTCTTCTTCAAAATTGCTGAAGATCTGTTTTACAATTTACATGTATCCATACGTTAATTGCATTGATATATATGTATATATTTATTTGTATTCGCATTACTCTAGAGCACTGGTTGGCAAACCATGGCCTGAGGGCTGAATGCAGCCTACCACCTGTTTTATTTTCTTTTGAGACTGAGTCTTGCTCTGTTTGCCCAGGCTGGAGTGCAGTGAGGCGATCTCGGCTCACTGCAACCTCCACCTCCGAGGTTCAAGCGATTCTTGTGCCTTAGCTTCCCGAGTAGCAGGGATTACAGGCATGTACTACCATGACAGCTAATTTTTGTATTTTTAGTAGAGACGGGGTTTCACCGTGTTGGCCAGGCTGGTCTCAAACTCCCGACCTCAGGTGATCCACCCACCTCGGCCTCCCAAAGTGCTGGGATTACAGGCCTAAGCCACCACAACCCGGCCCTGTTTTCGAAAATAAAGTTTTATTGGAACAAGGCCATGCCCATTTGTTTATGTATTGTCTGCCTGATTTTATGCTACCATGACAGAGTTGAATAATTTTGACAGAGACTGTATGGCCTTTTGCAGAAAAAGGTTTACATATCCCTGTTCTAGAGCCACATCTTTGTACTTGGCACATATTTGAATCAGAAGAGAATAAGTATTCATATAAAAATCTCTATTTATGAATATGGAAGGCCCTTGTTGACATGGAGGAAAGAATGTGTAGAAGCATGAGAAGCTCAGAATGTTATTAGAGGCCTCTAATAAAGACTTGAAGAGAAAACTGATACTAAATCGTCAACTGAGAATTAATGAAAACTTTACCAAAAAGCCTGTGAACAGGCATATGCAGTTGGCCTTCTGTATTTGTGGGCTCTCCATCCATAGATTCAAGCAAAGTATTAAAAAAAAACAATAAAATTAATAATACAATAACAAATAATACAAATAAAAATCCAATATAGTATTGTTATAGCTAGACAGGCATGAGCAAGGGGGCAGGAGAAGGCTTTCGCCCCCACCCACTAGAAATGTAGGGTGATGGTTTGGCAATTATTGCTTTGCCTCTCTAAAAATGACAATTTGTCAGCCAGGGAAAGACAAGCTCCTGATGGTCCACACCTGTTAACATTAAGTGTTAATTGAATGCAGGCCCCAGGGAGAAGCAGCTTCTTGGCCATGCGTGTTAAGAGACAAAATGACAAAGTATGACGTTCCAGGGACACATGCCACCGGAGAAAGAAAGAAAGCCTCAGATGGGCATTCGTAAAACTCCCTAAACACACTGTGCATGCTCAGTTCCCAAGGGTAACGAGGGCACCGTGCACGCTGAAAGTCCGCCCTAAGGGAAGAATCATGGGAAAGAGGCGAGCCCATAAAGTCCCAGGGTCAAGGTTAAAGGGGTCTCTTTTCTCTCCTTGACCTTAAGGCACCTACTTGGGTCTCTTCCAAGTGAATTTTCCTTGCTTTCCTGTTCCAAAGCTTTTTTAAAAAACTTCCATTTCTGCTCTGCAACTTGCCTCGGTCTTTCTCTGCTTTATGCCCCTCAGTCGAACTCTTTCTTCTGAGGAGATGAGGGCTGAAGTTGCTGTGGACTCATACAGATTCGCTGCCAGTTACTCAGGGTTACTCGGATCTCTGCTACCACAGCAATTTACAGAACCTTTACATTGTATTAGGTATTATAAATAATCTAGAGATTACTTATAAACTCTTTAGTATAGAGATTAAATTATAAAGAGATTACTTAAAATCTCTATAATTTAAAGTATATGGGAGTATGTGCATAGGTTATATGCAAATACTATGCCATTTTATATAAGAGACTTGAGTGTCCTTGGATTTTGGTATCCATGGGGGTCCTGAAACCAATCTCCCATGGATATCAAGGGGCAACTATACTGAACTGTCCCATAGAACTTATGTTTATGGCCTTTTAAAATAAACATAGGGGCCGGGTGCGTTGGCTCAAGCCTGTAATCCCAGCACTTTGGGAGGCCGAGATGGGCGGATCACGAGGTCAGGAGATCGAGACCACCCTGGCTAACATGGTGAAACTCCATCTCTATTAAAAATACAAAAAACTAGCCGGGCGAGGTGGCAGGCGCCTGTAGTCCCAGCTACTCGGGAGGCGGAGCTTGCAGTGAGCCGAGATCCAGTCACTGCACTCCAGCCTGGGTGATAGAGCGAGACTCTGTCTCAAAAAAAAAAAAAAAAAAAAAAAAAAAGAGGCCATTTTCACATCATGTAAAACTAGAAAGTGGTAATGTTTGTATGGAATGTGGTAAATGGACATGGCCAAAGGTAGTGAACTCAGGTTTTCAGCTGCCTCACGGTCAGTGCATGTGTGAGTCTATACATATTTGCTTATTAATTAATTCCACCAATATTTATTAAGCATTCTCTTTCTACTGGACACTGCTATATGTGCTGATATAGCATTGAAAAAGGCAGGCAAAGTTTGTGTCCTCACAGAATTTGCATTCCAGGAGTTTAAGGTTGCAGTGCGCTATGATGTCACCACTGCACTCCAGCCTGGGCAACAGAACGAGACCCTGTTTCTAAAGAGAGAAAAAAAAAAGAGAGAGAGAAATAAATGGAGACCAATTATCTACTTTAAACTCTACTCAGAGCAATTAAACTTTTATTCATGTTAGAAAATATTGTAAAGAGGTAAACTCTTCTAAGGTGTCACATAATTAATAAATTTACAATATAGAATATAGTAATATTAGAAATTCCATAAGAAGAGAAACAATCAATTATATAAGGTGAGGTAATAAATATTGTTTTAAAAAGCAAGATGACATGGGCGTTGAATGCGTAACTGGTGCTTGGTAAGGTGGTCAGGGACAGCACCTCTAAAGACATAATGCTTGGCACTTGCAGAGACCAGGATGAACAGAGGGGTGAGTGTGGGGTGGTTAGAGCAGAATAACAGAATGTCAAAGAGAAGGGAAGGGACAATTTCTATAAAACTCTTCAGCTCTGGGAAGGAGTGTATGGATTTTATTCTGAATATGATGGGGACAGACACTGGAGGATTATGAGCAGGAATGTGACATGGTTTGATTTGGTTTTACAAAGTTTTCTAAGTTCGCTTTGCAGGAAATAGACCACGGTTATAGGAAAAGAAAGCAGAAAACCAACGAGGCGACTCTGGCAGTCAGGAGAGAGTTGGTGGACTCGGATGATTATGTTGACAATAGAGGCAGTGAGAAGAGGTCAGACATGAGATCTGTCTGAAAGTAGAGCTGCTAGGGCTCGCTGAATAATTGACTGTGGGAATGAGGAAAACAGAGGGGCCAATCACACATGACTGCAAGGGTTCATGTCAAGTTATTCAGACTGGGTGTATATGAACTAGCTATTTACACACACATACACATGCACACACAAATTTATCACACATGTCATCGACCCAATGGACTTAAATGAAAAACATTTATTAAAGAATTTAAATAATATTATACATAAATTCTTCAATAAATGTAAAAATTTCTTTGTGCCACCTGGTCATTATTTTATGAAATAAAAGTGTCTAAAGAAAATGTTGGCCCTTAGATTTTTTTTTTTTAATTTTACCTCCTATCAGAAATACCTAATGTAGATGATGGGTTGATGGGTGCAGCAAACCACCATGGCACGTGTATACCTATGTAACAAACCTGCATGTTCTGCACATGTATCCCAGAGCTTAGAGTATAATACAAAAACAAAAATAATAATAAAAGTGTACGTCCTATCATGGGTGAAGAAGTGAAGACCCAGAGAAGGGCTCAGAGGTTTATACTAGGTCACAGTCAGTGTATGCCAAAACAGGTGGTAGAATCCCCTGCTTGTGTTTTCTTTACAAGGTCGGGTATAAATCACCTTGCCTTTTATAAAAGGCATTATTTTATTCTTGTATCTATTTAAAATAAAGTTTGAAGCTCAGCATGAGAAATTCACTCTTGGGAATAGTTTTAAAGTAGTGACTTAGGGCGGGGCCTGTTATCCCAGCACTTTGGGACACTGAGGCGGGCAGATCACCTGAGGTCAGGAGTTCAAGACCAGCCTGACCAACATGGAGAAATCTCGTGTCTACTAAAAATACAAAATTAGCCGGGCATGGTGGCACATGCCTGTAATCCCAGCTACTCGGGAGGCTGAGGCAGGAGAATTGCTTGAACCTGGGAGGCAGAGGTTGCAGTGAGCCGAGATCGCGCCACTGCACTCCGGCCTGGGCAACAAGAGCAAGACTCCATCTTAAATAAATAAATAAATACAAATAAAGTAGTGACTTAGTAGTTTGAAAAGTTCCCCATCACATATATGCATACTTTTTAAAATGTCTGTAATTCAATTTTACTTCCCGTCCCCCCGCAAAAAAAAAAAAAGCATAAAATCCAATCAGTCCTACTTTGTTTAAATTCCACTTCCCCTTCTACTTTTAGTTATTCTATATGGAAATAATGTACTGAATTACTTTAAAATTGCATAAATATGTGTATATATGTGTGTGTATATATATGTGTGTATATATATAAACTTCTCCTCTACAGAATACCTTTAGTCTTAAGTTTACAATCTACAGCACACAGATGGAACAAAATGTACCTGAATATATTAAATTTTCTTCCCCCAGAGATGAAAGGAGGAAGGAAGTTTAAACTATGAGAATTTTTTTTCTTAACTGAGCATAGTACAGTCTTATTAACGATTCTCTTCCTTGTCATTCAGCACATCTTATAATACTAAACAGTCTTTTCTGGTGTTTTTCTTCTCATGAATTTCTAGTATTACTAAGTTCTTCGATGTAAGGTGTATTAATTGTATAAAAGCTTAGAAAAGTCTACCTCTTTACAATGTTTCCTATCATGAAAAAAAGTTTAGTGGTTCAAATAAGTAATACGTTGAAAAATGGCAGTGTTGGTGGTGAAGTTTATATTAAAAATCTTCAAGATTCCTTCTCATTTGAAGGCACTATGAATGTCATCTCTATGACATTTGAGTTACCCTTCTAGACTAGATGGAGTATTACTTGGCACTAAAATTTAAATGTCGTACCCTTTCATAAGCCCCTATGTCTTTAATTGTTTAATTGTGTCCTTTATGGAGATGCCCTCCCCTACCCAAATTAATTTATACTGAATTGAATTAAAGTATAGTATGCAACTCTCATTTCTCTAGGATTAAGAGGAGCTAATGGTGGGAGTTTGGTGGAAAGAAAGAGCTGTATAAAGAAGTTAACTACCTCTTTTTTTCTTTCTTTTTTTTTTTTTCGAGATGGAGTCTCACTCTGTCGCCCAGGCTGGAGTGCAGTGGTGCAATCTCAGCTCATTGCAGCCTCCACCTCCCAGGTTGAAGCTATTCTCATGCCTCAGCCTCCTGAGTAACTAGGATTACAAGCATGTACCACCATGCCCGGCTAATTTTTGTATTTTCAGTAGAGACGGAGTTTCACCATGTTGGCCAGACTGGTCTCGAACTCCTGACCTCAAGTGATCCTCCCGCCTTGGCCTCCCAAAGTGTTGGAATTATAGGTGTGAACAACTGCACCCGGCTGAAGTTAACTACCTCTTAATGCTTACTTTTCACTCAGCACCAAAACGATGAATATTATGGTTTGTGGTGAATTGGGCTGATAAAAACTGTGAAATTAAATGATTCAAATTTAGAGCTGTTGAGACTTTAAATTATTTTGAGCGTTGAGAATAATGTGGCTGTGTGGCCTGAGTCACACAGCATGCAGCTGCAACATCTGCTTTTTCCTATAAATGATTAGGAAAGGCCTTGTGGAATTAGAGATAAGTACCCCCTCAGATCATCACCCCTCCGGCATGTTAAAGCAATCTTTCCAGGAATGTAACAAGCTGTAACCAATCAAATCGTTATCATGCTTATACCGACCTTGTATAGAAAATGTTGCAACCCTGTTAACTGCCTATGTGAGTGAAACCTTAACTTCTTCACTTTGGAGCACTGACCCCATTCCTTTAGACTCTGTATTACCCAGGTGGCTATCCTTAAGCTTTGCACTTGAATAAACTCTATACTTAATCATATTTTCTGAATCTAATTATTTAAAGTTGACAAAGTGCAAATGAAAAACACAGTTATTCATAGTTTTAATACATTGATCAGGACTTAGAATTTGCTAATGGGACACATGGGATCCTAGTCCTAAGTAGGGAGAAATCAGCTGGAAAAATCAGAAATCAGCTGGGAACTGAGAGAAATCAGGACACGGGATTCCCATCCAGAGGTGGATGAAGTCTAGGAACACAGAGGACCAGAACCACCGGGATAAAAAAGTAGAACTTGGATACATTTCTCTAGAGCAGTGTGGCTGAGAGAAGATTCTAGTCACTTGTCTGCTTTACAAGACACCTTGACAAGTTAAGCAGCTGTGAGAGTTACTCTTTTGATTATCCAGTCCTTCACTCTGCTGTACATATGCTACCCACATCTATACCCCAAACTGGCAAGTCTAATAAAAACTCAATCATCTCAAGAACCTCCACCAACACATAAAAATTTGTGCAAGTTCTCTTTAATTCTAAGAGAGGGAGATCAATGTGCCACGTTAACCACCTTTTCTTCTGAGGTATCTTTTTAAATAAATTAGCCTGCAGTCACTGTTCAAAAATTAGTGCCCACTGTTCTTAAATGAAGATGATTACTCTTGTTGCCCAGATCTGCAACAAGTATATTTCTTAGATAAATCTATTTAACAATAAGAAGACTCTGTTTTTCACTATTTAAAATTTTCAGAATGCTTATTTCATGAGCCCTGATAGCCACTTATATTTCACTTGTCCCTACTTTAATCATCTCATTCTTCTTGCCTTTTTTTTTTTTTTTTTTTTTTGACAGAGTCTTGCTCTGTTGCCCAGGGTGGAGTACAGTGGTGTGATCATGGCTCACTGCAGCCTCAACCTCCTGGGCTCAAGCAATCCTCCTGCCTCAGCCTCCTGAGTAACTGGGGCCAGGTGTGTGTCACCACACCTGGCTAATTTTTTAATTTTTTGTACAGATAGGGTCTCATCTAACTACATTTCCCAGGCTGGTCTCGAACTCCTGGGCTCAAGTAATCCTTCCACCTTGGCCTCTCGAAATACTGGGATTACAGGTATAAGCCACTGTGTCTGGTACTTCTTTGTTTTTTTGTTTTTTTGGGTTTTTTTTTTGGAATCCTTGGCCTACAACTTCATCCACAACAGCTCCTTCACCCCTTCCACACACACAACTCTGCAAAGCTTCAGTCAGCATTTTTCCTTATTCCAGCAAGGCTGTTATCTAGACTCTAGAGAAAGCACTATCAACATAGGAATAAAGGGTCAGCATTTGATATGTTTTGGGGATAGGCTTAAGGAGGCATTTTATCATGGTCCTATCTTTATATTAAAATCTGCTACCATAGCCTCTGATTGCTCATACACAAACTGGGATTTTTTAAAATACTCAATCCCTTTATCTCTGCAATTTCACTTTATAGGCTCAGTTGGATCACCTTTTGCAGTTCACACAATGCTCTGTCTCCCTTCACTTGGGCTTTGCTTAAAAAAAAAAAAAAAACCCAAGTATTCATTTTAAAAATGAGTGTATGTTTAAAATAATATAAATTTTGTGAGAATACTCAATTATTATTATTATTATTTTTTTTTTTGAGACGGAGTCTCGCTCTGCCGCCCAGGCTGGAATGCAGTGGCCGGATCTCAGCTCACTGCAAGCTCCGCCTCCCGGGTTCACGCCATTCTCCTGCCTCAGCCTCCCGAGTAGCTGGGACTACAGGCGCCCGCCACCTCGCCCGGCTAGTTTTTTGTATTTTTTAGTAGAGACGGGGTTTCACCGTGTTAGCCAGGATGGTCTCGATCTCCTGACCTTGTGATCCACCCGTCTTGGCCTCCCAAAGTGCTGGGATTACAGGCTTGAGCCACCGCGCCCGGCCTCAATTATTAATTCATATTTGATTTGGAAGAAACATGGGGAGTATTTTAGTTTGTTTTTTTTAATACCCTATCTAACAAATTCACTAAATATTATTTGATCCTGATGATGACTATTTTTTATAGTGTTGATTAACTATAAAGGTATTTTAATAGTATTTCAGATCAGCCCTAAATAAGTATACTTACAGGAACTGGTCAAGTTTACCATGTGGTTGGTCTGTGTATCCACCTAAAATTCACAAATACCCAGCAAGTTGCTTGGCTTCCCCAAGGCACTTCTAGAGGACTGACAAAGGAAACATGGGAACCAAAGACAGAGGGGAGTTAACAGCTGGTTTCCAATCTTAGGAACAACAACAACAACAACAAACCCACAAGTGGGAGACAGTTGAAGGACTTGTTCCCAACTGTGGTCAAGAGGACAGAACAAGTGGCATCTAGGGATGGTGGGGTTGGATTCTCTATAAAAACACTTTGTTTAAAATGCATTGTTGCTTAAAACCTGGGCTTTTGTTCTTCTGTCATGACCAACACACTTTGATCTGTGTTAGGTAAGAGTTTTTTGAGGTTTTCCTATTTCATACACCAAGGCTCATGGAATTTTGGAGCTGAAAGGAATTTTGAGAGTATGTGTTAGGCAAAGCCATACCTTTGTGCTGTCATTCATTACTTGAAGTGGGGAGAGGCATCTGGAAAAACATAAGATCAACATTATATTTAAAGGAGTTCAAAATTTGTCATTTTATTTTTATTTCGCTGTCGCCAGAATCTTGATTTTAGATCTCTGAATCATGCTTGCCAATGTCTTAAACGCAGCTTCAGGGAAAACAAGCTTATTATTCCCTGGCACTCTACTCTTTGCCTTCTTACCCACTCATTTGCTTCATGGAGGATGAAATTTGAGCTAGATCAGACTCTAAATGATAGAAGGGATTTTGACAGTTTGAGAAGGAAAAGAAGATAGCATAGCAGAGATGGCTACTTGTCACTCAATATTCAGTCTACCCTTTCAAATGAACAGAATAAGCTCCTCTTATTCAACCAGTCCTATGTCCTCCCAGAATGAAGACTATATTTCTCCCAGCCTCCCTTGCTGCTATATGCAGTCATGTGGTTAAGTTCTGGCCAATATGCTGGCCAGAAAGACGGAAACTTATGCACTCTCATTCATCTCCTTCCTCATCTTCCTCCATCTTATTGATTAGAATGTGGTTGTAGTGTCAAACCATCTTAGACCATGAAGATATGACAGCATAGGGTATCACAGAAGATAATCAGAAGAGGCCTGGCTCTTGGGTGGCTTCATGAAGTAGATCTGTTACATCGTCCTTGGACCTTTTACCACTGGACTATTTCATGAGAAAGAAAGAAACTCTCATTGTGTAAGCCACTGCATGTAGCCAAACCTATTGACAAACTAATACAGGCATTTTAGTTAAAAATAATGTGAGCAAAAGCTTAGAAATAGGAAAAATGGAGGCCAGATTTTTAAAAGAATAAGAATTTTTGGTTCCAAGTTTCTCTCACATACTCCATGTATTATCTAGGTGTGTTTTTAACAATCCAAATCTGATCAGGTCATTCTCTCATTTAAAACCTTGGGCCAAATTACTCTGAGAAACAGAAAAAAATCCTCATAAATGAATAGAGGATGATAATAATGATAGTTGGGGAAAATATTAGTTTTGGGGATTGTAAAAATCCTGCTCTAAATATTTGAATTTTGAATGATGTCATGCATGGTTTGAATGCGTCTGCCTAAGTTTATGTGTTGGGAAGAAGTTGTGAGAGCATACCTAACTCTTATTTTTATTCTTGCATTTTCAAATGATTGATTCTGTAGTTTTCTCTTATACCTCCTTAGAAAATTCATTTAGAAAATTGAGCTTCTGTAATGGGAAACTTTCTGGCTCATCTGATTTCTCTCTATCTGTACTCCCCATCTACTGCACCACACAAGATTTGGTACCACCTTACTGCAAAGAAGCCCTGGATTGGTTTTGGGAGGCAAGATGTAAAGGCACTAAATTATCTAATGGAGCATTAGAAAAGCATAAAAAAGCATGGAGAATTCATAAGAATTCTCCAGTGCAAAAGGACAGACCTCTATCCAACTCATTGTTAGATCAGACTAGTGACAAAAGAAACTTTTTCGTAGGTCTGAGTACACATTTATTAACTTCTAATTTAATTTTAATCCCATCGCTGGCTTTAAAAATATACAATAATATGGCTGGGCGTGGTGGCTCACGCCTGTAATCCCAGCACTTTGGGAGGCTGAGGTGGGCGGATCACGAGGTCAAGAGATCGAGACCATCCTGGCTAGCATGGTGAAACCCCATCTCTACTAAAAATACAGAAATTACCTGGGCATGGTGGCAGGCACCTGTAGTCCCAGCTACTCAGGAGGCTGAGGCAGAATAGCATGAACCCGGGAGGCGGAGCTTGCAGTGAGCCGAGATTGCACCACTGCACTCCAGGCTGGGCGACAGAGTGAGAC
>NC_045456.1:7433386-7445220 GCF_002776525.5 Piliocolobus tephrosceles | reverse complement strand
CACACACAATAATACTTCACCTAGCACTCTCAAAATCTTCAGCAAACTAAAATAGTAAATCAGAGATAACCAGAAAACACACTCTTCTCCAGGTAATAAAATAAAACCAAAGCAACTATAAAAATATCAACCAGTGAAAACATACCAGACATTACATTTAGGCAGTTCTCACACAAACTGTTTTCGGTGAACAATGTTTATAAGACGATCTTTATAATAGTCATATTTCATGGATCACCAAGAAATCTTAACATTCTGTTCAAGTCTGAACTGAAAGCTTGTACTTTCTAGAATGAGAATTTGTGGTGTGGTTGTAATCTGGGTGCTAGTATAGTCCACCAGACACAGTAGACTGCAATTCCACTTTCAGATGATATTCCAGAATCATTCCATACCATTGATGGGATTCTTGACATGCTACTCCAAAATATGGCATTTTGGCATTTGAAAAAACAGGAGGATGGCCGGGCGCGGTGGCTCAAGCCTGTAATCCCAGCACTTTGGGAGGCCAAGACGGGTGGATCACAAGGTCAGGAGATCGAGACCATCCTGGCTAACCCGGTGAAACCCTGTCTCTACTAAAAAATACAAAAAACTAGCTGGGCGAGGTGGCGGGCGCCTGTAGTCCCCTCTACTCGGGAGGCTGAGGCAGGAGAATGGTGTCAACCCGGGAGGTGGAGCTTGCAGTGAGCTGAGATCCGGCCACTGCACTCCAGCCTGGGCGACAGAGGGAGACTCCGTCTCAAAAAAAGAAAAAAAAGAAAAAAAAGAAAAAACAGGAGAAGCAGGAGAAGCAGGAAGGTAACTCTTACCTTCCCCTCATCTTTCTTGCCTGAAATAGATCATAAAACCTAGGAAGGTCGCTCTCTGACCTCCCTCTCTTCTTTCTGAAGGCCCTTATGTGGCAGGTATCCTGCCCTATACACACAAGGATGCAAGAAAAATCTGAACAAACAGGCCTTGCTAAGTTCACCCCAGTTTTGTTTTGTTTTGTTTTTTACCATTAGACCACACACCCTTTTGTCCTCCATTCATACTTCTACATGACTGTTCATAGAAATACACAGGTTTCCCTGTTTTTGTTTTTGTTTTTGTTTTCTTGGTCTTCATTTCTGAAGGCTCCTGTGTCACATAGAGCTTATATTTATTAAATTTGTATACTGATCTCTTGTTAATCTGTCTTTTGTTATGGGGATCTCAGCCATGAACCTTGCTATGGGTGAGGAAAAATATATTACTTTTTCTCCCCTGTGGCATCCCAAACAATTCTCAGCCATCCTCATTTGTAAATAATTCCTACGCATTTCTAGCCAGAATATTTTCAAAGCAAACATCCAGAAGTTTTTCAAAGCAAAGCAAAACAGGAAAATTATTGAGTGCCAATATACTAACATATATACTGAATTCTATTTTCACCTGGACACAGGTGTGCAAATTGTATGCATTGAGTAAATGTCCCAAGTCAATGTCTTATATCTTTATCTCTAAGTGAAATTTGTGTTGATGGACACATTCACCTCAAAAAGAAAGTAGATTTGTTTCTCATTTAAGAGATGGCAATCTCATATCTTTTCCTCTAGCACCTCTGTACGCCTTTCCCCGCCCTCACTCTCAGCTGATGACATCTCATACTTAGTTGAGAAAGCTGAAGTCACTGGACAGGAAACTATCTTTTCTATATTTGTCATCTTTTGTCCTGCTACAATGAAAGTTGTATGCTTTCTTTTATCAAAGGTGCTCTGGCTCTGTCCCCAAGGATTTTGCTTCTGCCATTAGCTTTTCTTTTTCCTACATCACTTTTTTCTTCTCCACAGTATTTCTATCATGAGCATAGAAATACACTTTAGTATTCCTGCTAGCCCCAATTAAAACTTTTTCAACTCTGTATCTCCCTTTACTCCTTGTTCCTGGCAATTTTGTTGTAAGAGCTGTATCTGTGTGTTGTCTTTACTTCCTCAACTCCCATTCTGACCTCAGCTTATGCCAAACTGGCTTCAAACCACACCACCCCACTGAAACTGTAGTTGTTAGTGTCATTATTGGTCATAATTTTTGAAATCCAATTATCATTGTTTGATCTTTATTTTACTAAATCTCTCAGCATTATAAAGAGCTTAGTACTTTTCTATTAAAAAACAAAACAAACAAAAAAACACCTTCTCTTTTGGCTTCTGTGGCTTTACATTTAACTGCAGTGATTCTCAAAGTGTGGTTCCTGGGCCAGCAGCAATAGCATCACCTGGGAACTTGGTAGAAATGAAAGTTATTGAACCTTAAGCCCTGTCAACTGAATCAGAAACTCTGTGGGTAGGGCCCAGCAATCTGTGTTGCGTAAGTCCTCCAGGTGATTCTAATCCAAGACAAAATTTGAGAACCACTGCTCTACTAATTTTCCTCCTACTTCAATCATAGTTCCTTTTAATTTTTTGTCTGTATCAGTTAGTTATTGCTGTATAACAATTCACCCCAAAACCTAGTGACTTACAACCACCACCATTTCTTTAATGAATACGTTTCCCCATTGCTTTGTATATTTTCCTAGGTTAGGCTCCCCAGAAGAAGGCTATAAGGCAAGGATTTCAGAAAGGAAAGCATAAGGAAGTGAGATAGGAAAGAAAGGCAGCTAATATGAGGTGCATTAATGAGCAGACTATTCCTGTGAACAACTGGGTTTGATCCCTCAGAGAGCTTCCAAGGCACTATCCCATCCGAAGGGTAAACAGGTTGGGATATTTATCGACTCGCTGCCATTCTCCATTGGCTGTAACTTGTCCACGTCTCACAGCTGTAACCCCCTTGTATTCCCTACCTATCTGGTGTGAGGACCAAGCTTGTGTCTGTGGATAGAGAAAGCCCTAAAGCAGAAAGTCTAGGTGCTTGCACAAAAAGATCATCTGCACAGAATGATGGCCAAGAGATGTGGGTGGGGCACCACAACATTTACCTCAAACCTTGGGAAGCTTATACACGGAGGCAGTGTTAGGATCTCTTTTCTCTGCCTTCCTGTGCTCTTAAGTGTATTTCACTGTTTTTGGTCCCTTGTCTGCCCCTTATATTTGACTATCAGGTTCTTGAAGGTCTATTACACTTACTCATTGTTTTCACCCCCGTTCCTATCTCAGTGCCAAACACAGAGCTGACAGTTAATATATGTTGATTGGATGCATGTGTGGGTATCTCAGCTTTTTATCCTTTAAAAGATCTCACACATAGATGAACATTTTTAAATCATTAATTGAATTGAAGAGGCCTTGTGGTTGACATGAGTATACATCGGACCATTATTAACTTCAAAATGTAGCAGGACAAGCCGTGGACAAAACCCCTCAGACACCGAGATAGTGAAGGGAGTGGCTTTAATCAGCTGGGAGCATCAGCAGGCTAGCTTCTTAAAATCCGAGCTCCTCAGGTGCTCTACTTCTGTCCCTTTTAAGGGCTCACAACTCTAAGGAGGTCCGCGTGAGAGAGTCGTGATCGATTGAGCAAGCACGGGGTACGTGACGGGCTGCGAGCACCGGTGGTCAGAGTGAAACGGAACAGAATGGTAGGTTTCACAATGTCTTTCCATAGAATGTCTGAATCTATAGATAACAACAGTTGCTAGGTCACGGGTCGAATTTTAACAACCAGGCTTAGGTCAGGCAGGCCCAGGCCTGGTTTCGGGCCCAGGCCTGGTTTCGGGTCTGGTTCCTAGGCGCCGGGCTACCTGCCTTTAGTTTCGCTTCTCTTTCCTTTTCTGAGTATAAAACAATATGAGAGGTTCTCTGTCTTCCCTCATTTCCCCCCTTGAGACTCTCACTTTTTATTAGTGGGAGTTCTCACTCTTATTTTTGCCACTTATGTCTTCTTGTGCAATAAATTGATAGTGATTCGTATAATACACTTGTGCTGATGCATTTTGGTGAACTAAGGTAGCAATGAAGCTTTTTATCATTTGAAGAAGTACAGGTAGCAAACAAGGGAGCAGTAAGCAGGTTTCTGTTACTATTAAACTCATAAGAGTTTTAAATCCTCCTAGTGCTGGGAACCACCTTGTAAATATGGTTTCAGGGTCGAATCCGTGCTACACTTGTACAGTACATGTGCCAGTTTTGTCATATTTCTAACTACGTCTTTAACTATTTGCCTTTGATTATCTATGTGTAGACAGTAATTAGTAAGGTTAAATTTCTTATAGACCTCTTTTTCAGCTGTTAGCAAGTAGTTGAGAGCCAATCTATTTTGATAGATAGCATTTCTTATCTGAGTTTCTTGCTGGGCCAGAATAGTCAAGGCTTGACCGGTTTTATTAGTGATGATTTCTAAAACAGCTTGCAACCGTATGATTCAGGTGAGCATGTAAATGGGGGTCCGGTGTCCCTATGAGCCATCTTGTGTCTAAGTGGCAGGCCTATAGTATTGTATAATGTTTTTAGGAGGCCATTCATCATCTTTTTAATTATCTACGACTACGTTTCGCTTTTCGCAGGAAGCATAGGGAAGCCCAGGAGTTCACCTGTTTTTATGGGCAGTAGGAAGAAAGATGGTTTAACAATGCCAATAACACAACTACCTGTCCACTGGTCAGGCAGCTTAACATAGGCTCTATGTCTACATGTCCAGTATAGTCCAATGGGGGCCGTCCAGTCCCGGTGGGATTCTGGGTAGGCCCAAACAGTCTGCAACTTTGGAAATGTAGTGAATGGATTTTTCTCTGTATGGTTTGAACTCCACCATGTAACTGTTTTTGTGGTACCATTATGCAGTTTTTGTCCTA
Organism: Piliocolobus tephrosceles; assembly: GCF_002776525.5. Lineage (NCBI taxonomy): Eukaryota > Metazoa > Chordata > Mammalia > Primates > Cercopithecidae > Piliocolobus > Piliocolobus tephrosceles. The sequence continues at coordinate 7,440,464 of NC_045456.1, read as the reverse complement.
GGCAACTAAGTCATCCTCAGAATGAGTGGATTCTTTCCTTTTTTAGCTATTCTATATTGTCTAATAATTGAGACTTTTAGAACCTAGAAATGATCAGGGTGATTCTTTTGGGCTGGGGATTCATCAGGAACTGGGTCTGTAGGCACTAATTCTCCGGCTTCTTATGGCCATTGATCGCCTATTACAGTTTCTCCACAAACATAACATGAAGTGACATTTAGACACTGGGCTACATGCTCGGCTAGTTGCAAAAACAAATTTCTGGGTTTTCCTGAAGTCTGTGGTACTGGCACATTTAGTTCATCATAGAAAGTCTGAAATACTGGTTCCAGAGAGAGTTTACGAACCTCCTCTTGTACTAAGGTATTTACTGTAGGATCTAGTCCTTTTCTATCGATGCCCAGAGATACGTGGTCTCCTTTTTTCTACCTTGGATTTAAGGGATTTGTAATTACTAATTTCAAGGGGTTGCAGCTTCCACTCCTACAGGAGGGGCTGCCTTCTCCTTTTTGGAGCTAAATAGGATCTTTTTCATCCGTTTTCTAAGTAGTCTAGATGACACAAGACCAGTAATTACACACAGTTGCTCATGAGCTTAATTCATGGCAGATATACTTATTTCCTGCTGTGTAACTTTTTTTTTTTTTTAATTTAAAGAACCACATCTTATTCTATGCTGATTGCTATTGATAGTGGCACAAGCATTGAATTTTAGGGTTATATGCTTGGGGACCCCTCTTTTTTGTGTCTTAGCTATTACTTTACTTGTGTCGCCTAGAAAAGGACCAGTCCTGAATTTTATTTTAAAACTGTGATCATGGGAGGCTTAAAATGGGTCATAACATGCATCAGGTTGGTTATTTCCTGGGCTACATACCTTGGATAGAATAGCATTGTACAAACAAGTTTCTTTCAGAGTCCCAGTACACTTATAATAACCATCAAATAATAGGACTGTAGCAATCTTTTGTCTTACCTCAGTGACTTGATGTATACACTGGGAACGGTCCTCAGTCTGAGGAAGGCCAGTTGAAGTCCTTACTGTACAAGCCCAAATTTTAAGGAAAATGAGTCCCGCGATGAGTTTCCTCATGCTTCGGCTGTGAGTGGACCAGTCAGCTTCTGGGCATGACTAGAGCAGTGCTTGTCGTCTTTTTCAGAGTCACTTTGCAGGGGCTGGGGAAGCTGCTCCCATCCACGTACCGCTTACAGTCTACTGATGTTTAAGGATGGTCTGGGAGGTTGGGCCCACTAGAATAAACTGAGTCCAATACTTCTACACAGCTATATTTAACTGGGCTCTCTGATACCAGGAGCAAGGTGGTGGGGTTTAGGGTGTTGCAAACTTCAGTGGTTATGCGGGGATTTTCACAGAGCAAGCTTTGGTATCTAGTTAGTCTAGCATTCATTTGCTAATGATGTCCTTTGGTATGTATTAAAGTCACCACAGCATGGGGGGACTTTATGTTTAGATTTTGCCTAAGAGTTAGCTTATCTGCTTCTTGTGCTAACGGGGCTGTTGCTGCCAGGGCCCTTAGACATGGGGGCCAGCCTTTGGAAACCCCGTCTAGTTATTTTGAGAGATAGGCCACTGACCTTGGCCAGGGCCCTACAGTCTGGGTTAAAACTCCAACTGACATTTTTTTTTTTTTTTCTTTTTGACACATAGAGTGTAAAAAGTTTTGTCAGGTCAGGTAGCTGTAGGGCTGGGGCCGACCTGAGTTTTTCTTTTAACTCATGAAAAGCTTGTTGCTGTTGGTTGTAATAGATGTAGTTTATCTAATTTATATTTTTATTGACTGTCATCTACCAAAATATTGACTTAAATCCTGTAACTATTTGATTTCAAGCTTTAAATTGATCTGGTAGTTCTTGCGGGGCTCCAGTTGCATCTAAATAGATGTGAGAGCTGAAAGACCTATAAGGGGCTTCTCTGGCTTTGCGATGTCTTTTTTTTTTTTTTCCCCCTCTGGTTGATGAAATGCCAGGGTGAAAGGGATAGCCAAATGGACTAAAGCACAAGTGCCACTCTAGTTATTCAGCAGAGTGCCCAGTAAGGGTCCACCACAATACCACCATACATCCTCTCAGGGATGAACAAGGGTTGACTGATAAACTCTTGAAAATTCTTAAACTCATTGCATCCCTTCAGGACTCCAAGGAATGCTAAGTTTCCTCCCTGCCGTGAGAGGCATAAGTGAACTTAGTGTTGGGAGACGGAGGCCGGATGTCCCTCGGGGGCTGACCCTCAGGGTGCCGGACTTCGGGATATAGTAGAGCTTGGCATGACTTATTACTCCAGGCTATAGAATCCTGGAAAAGAGCTACTATGCAGCCCACGCCTGGTGGACTGGAGGACGACCTTAGTGGAAGGGGAACAATCAGGGCCTCTGGCCTGCCATGTGCACAAGCATAACAATTGCTTTTGTTTAACGTGCAGATGGAATATTTGATCCATTTCAACCAGGCATTTGCATCTTGGTATGCTGTCTTGATTGCCAAAGTTTGTTTTAAGTCTTTAACTTCTATGATCCTCTAATAAAATGAATGTTTCCTTTAGCACCTATTTTTATTAGTTTCTAGACCAAAGAAAGCTAAACACCATTTTATATTTAATAATGCTTCTTGTATGATTTTTATACCAGATAAGCTAAATTTTACCTTTATATTCATTTGTTATTAATGTTAAACTTAGTTTTAATAAAACCTTGTAGACATATTTATCTAATTTTTAATGTTTGACCATAAGGTAAGATTTTACAGACTCTTTTTAACCTTTTATAATTTTTGTTAAAGAGCAGGTTGGTGCTTTAAGAAAAACCTGTTGCGTTTTTACTTTAATGTCCAGTTCACAGAAAAACTGGATGATACCTTTTTAACTTTAGCTAATATGTTTACACACATAATTTTCTTTACAATTAACATTTTAAAACTTGCTTAAACTTTCAAAACAATAAATTTTTTTAACCTTTTAATGTAGGTAAAAATCCACATTCTTATGTCTCCTTATAATCCTTTAACCAAAGGTATATTTTACTTTTCTTATACACCTTGCACATAAACTGTTTCTTCAGTAGTACTCAGGAGGCCTTATTACTTTTAAATTATGCAACATTTTTTGCATAAAATGTTTTTTATAACATTTTTTTCTTTCATGACTTTCACAGACAATTCTTCGCCATGTCTCAACTTTCTGACTTGTTACAAACATTTCTTTCTTTAAACAACCAGTTAATTTATTTCAGGACAATAATTTACCATATAACACTCTTTTTACATAAATTCTGCTTCCTTTTTTTCTTTTTTTTTTTTTTTTTTGAAGATAACCATTCTTCTTTTTTTTCTGTTAGCAAAGCAGCTGCTGCTACAGATTGAATGCATCTGGGCCATCCGCGGGTTACTGGGTTAAGGATTTTTGATAGGAAGGCCTCAGAACTTTCGGGATACGCCCTTGTTTACACTGACAACAAAGTGGTATTAGAGTGTTACAGGGTTATGGAGAATATCTTTAATTATCAATTATAGGTTTTAAATTTGCCTTGGCTTTTAAAGGAATAGGGTATATTGTTTTTTTCTTAACTACTTGTATATTTCTCTCTTTCTTTCTCTCTGACTTTCTGTCTCTGTCTCTTCCTCTCTGTCCTTTCCTCTGCCAGCCGTTTATGCTGCTGTTCTCTTAACTACTGTAGGGGGGAAAGGGGTCTAAAACCAGCTGTAACTGTCTATGTACGGAAACTGGTCTGGATGCCTTGACTTACAGGTTACCTTGTGCCATACCTTCGAAACAAGGGACCTGTCTAGGCTTCCTTCTAATGGCCAACCCACCTCTAATGCTGGCCAGTCTATTTCACACAAAGTTCTAAGTTTTCCTGGTGTCATAGTAACACCGTAATCTCCCTTAAATCCTTTCTTGAAATTTTTCAACATAGTTCCTAGTGGGGTGGGCTTATTTGTGCCTGACCCATGCTTCTTCGAGACAAAACACCACGCTCACACCACACGCACACCACAAAACAAAGAACAGGTAAAAAGGGCACATACACACTTTTGCAGTTTACACGAAACCAAAATCAAAACCAAAATTAGAGTATCCAGAAATCCAAGCCAGGTGAAAACCAAAACCAAAGTATCAAGCAATCTAAGTCAAGTCAAAAACCAAAACCAAAGTGCCAGTACAGGCACGCCGTGGGTGATCAGGCCACACTTCCACTCAAATGGAGTAGGCAAGTTCCCAAGACCGGTCTTGTCAAGCAATTCAAACTAAGTCAAAACCAAAACCAAAGTGCCAATAAAGGCACACCATGGGTGATCAGGCCAGGCTTCCACTCAAATGGAGTGGGCACGTTCCGAAGACTAGTCTTACCAAGTTTCAGATGTCCAGACTCCAAGTGCCAGTTCCTTCCTGGTGTTCAGCCACTGCCTTGATCCTCTACGGGGGCCTGCCACACACTGCTCTGGCGAGGTGTCCCACTGAGGCAAATGCCTACCCGGGAGCGCGCTCAGGATCCGCATTGCTGGGGCTGGTCGCAGTCCCCCGCAGGGTTGTTCCACAGGGCAGGATAAAGCTGCCTAAGGAGCTGCCTCCACCATCCGCCGATCACCTCGCTTCCCAGTCAGGGGACCAAGAAATGTAGCGGGATGAGCTGCGGAAAAAACCCCTCAGACCCCGAGATAGTGAAGGGAGTGGCTTTAATCAGCTGGGAGCATCGGCAGGCTAGCTTCCTAAAATCCGAGCTCCTCAGGTGCTCAACTTCTGTCCCTTTGAAGGGTTCACAACTCTAAGGGGGTCCGCGTGAGAGGGTCGTGATTGATTGAGCAAGCCAGTGGGTATTTGACAGGGGCTGCGAGCACCGGTGGTCAGAGTGAAACAGAACAGAATGGTAGGTTTCACAATGTTCTTCCACACAGTGTCTGAATCTATAGATAACAACAGTTGCTAGGTCACGGGTCGAACTTCAACAACCAGGCTTAGGTCAGGCAGGCCCAGGCCTGGTTTCCAGGTCTGGTTCCTAGGCGCCGGGCTACCTGCCTTTAGTTTCGCTTCTCTTTCCTTTTTTGAGTATAAAACAATATAAAACAATATGAGAGGGTCTCTCTCTTCCCTCAAAACTAATTCTGCTATGCCAGAAATCATGCCTGAAGTATTAAAACATCACTTTAAAAAACAAAAGACAAAAAAAAATAACTCTATCTAAAAAATTACATTAAATAAAATAGACCAAAGGTAAATCTTACTCAAGTTTTCAGAAAAAAAAAAATTGTTTCCTATATTTTTTTCTCATCTATTCTTCCTTGTCACAGAAGAGCAATTGTTATATTAGACTTTCCTTTTTCAGTGTGTAGATGACATCATATGATTTAAATTTTTTATGTATTTCTCTTACAAAAAAGTCTTGAGAAAGATTAAATATAAATAAAACATTTCTTTTGGAAATTTTATAATTCAAACTAATTTAAAATTATGTAAACCTCTATCTTTCATGTAATCTTTTTCCTTCTTTTAAAACAACATTTTTTTGGTGGTCATCTGTTCGGGAGAAAATGAAATTTTCTGTGGATAAGCAGATATTCTTCATGGAGAAAGCTAACATTCTGCATTCCTCTATTTTAAAAGTGGAAAACATAGTCCTGTTATTTGTATTTAGATGTATTTCTCACCAAAGAGTGCCAGGCTGGATTACAGAAGATCTGTATTCTGATCTTGTCCTTTTTCTTTGCAAGCCTTAGGAATTATCCAGACACAGAATTCCCCAGCCCCCCAGATTTCTCAACTGTAATATGAAGGGTTGAAAGAGAGGTCTCAATTGGCTTTGAATTTTCTGTTCCATACTTCTGCACCACCACTGTAGCACTGAAAATTACATGAAAATATTAAGCTGTATTATGTTTTCACTACTATCCTCAGCTTCTTTAAAAAATTAGTCTAGCTGTGTTTGTAAATAAATGATGTCACTGGAAAAATGGTTTCATACCATTGTTGTCAGTAGTTGAATGTGGGCCGGGCGCGGTGGCTCAAGCCTGTAATCCCAGCACTTTGGGAGGCCGAGGCGGGCGGATCACGAGGTCAGGAGATCGAGACCATCCTGGCTAACACTGTGAAACCCCGTCTCTACTAAAAAATACAAAAAACTAGCCGGGCGACGTGGCGGGCGCCTGTAGTCCCAGCTACTCCGGAGGCTGAGGCGGGAGAATAGCGTAAACCCGGGAGGCGGAGCTTACAGTGAGCTGAGATCTGGCCACTGCACTCCAGCCCGGGAGACAGAGCGAGACTCCATCTCAAAAAAAAAAAAAAAAAAAAAAAAAAAAAAGTAGTTGAATGTGGCTTGCCCTCAGGAACAATGCATTCTTCAATAATATGGAGGGTGGAAGGTGTATAAGGACTCAGATAGCTATTATTCTCATTTGCCCATGATCCTTTCATATCCCCTCCTCTGATTTAGCATTCTCTTTCTTCTGGGGGAATTTCTCCCCCATTTCATGCATTCTAGTAGAATTTTTTATCACAGTAGATTGTCCTGCCCTGCCACAGAAATGGGTATTTGACACAGTGGCCACAGAGATTGGTCTAAGGGGTGGGTCTGTAACCCAAGGTAGACCAATTAGAGTCTTCTGTAGAATTTTTTAGATTAAAAGTTTATGTGTGTGTGGGATGACTCTTGAATTTTACACTAGGATGCATGCCAGAAATTGCTGAAAGGTCTTTAATTTACCATGTACAGGAAGTTTGTCTTTAGTAGTAGAGAATGGGACCAATACACAAGGAGAAGCAGAGATAGCAAAGATAAAGGATAGACGGAAAGCCAGAGGGCACCAAGTTCCTGGTTATAGCCCCTGATTCTGAACTTCTAGACTCTTGCCATTTGCCTATTGAGATTTGCTCCTCTTTGTTTCATCATCCCTGGTTCTTTGACTTCGTAATTCCCAACCTTTACTTTTGTAGGATACCAAAAATATACCTCCCGAAAATATGACTGTAGGAAACCAGAATATGCCACCCCAAAATATGACTCTTTGGCATAGGGATTATTTTGAGCTGATTATTTTGAGAAACTGCAGACACAGGAGAAGCTCTGAAAAC
>NC_045456.1:7416188-7433286 GCF_002776525.5 Piliocolobus tephrosceles | reverse complement strand
TTTTTTTTTTTTGAGACGGAGTCTCGCTCTGTGGCCCAGGCTGGAGTGCAGTGGCCGGATCTCAGCTCACTGCAAGCTCCGCCTCCCGGGTTCACGCCATTCTCCTGCCTCAGCCTCCAGAGTAGCTGGGACTACAGGCGCCCGCCACCTCGCCCGGCTAGTTTTTTTGTATTTTTAGTAGAGACGGGGTTTCACCGTGTTAGCCAGGATGGTCTCGATCTCCTGACCTCGTGATCCGCCCGTCTCGGCCTCCCAAAGTGCTGGGATTACAGGCTTGAGCCACCGCGCCCGGCCGTGTTTCCCTCTTTCTACCAGAAAGAAAAGAATGACTAAATCACTAGATACTCTTATCAATGGAGAAGGCACTAACTTAAATCTGCATAACAAACTTTGCTTTTGTTTACCAGACTTTTCCTGATTATTTCCTCAAAACCGACCTTTTCTATATCCTTCGTTGTTTCAGTGGAGGTTTGTATTTAAGCCTGAATTCAAAGCTACCTCTTAGAAATTTACCCATTTTTTCTGAGTATCTCCTGGTATACATGAGGTCCACATGTTAAAATAAAACTTCTGTTTGTTTTTCTCTTCTTAATCTGTCTTTTGTTACAGGGGTCTACCCCAACTAAAAACTATGAGGGCCGGGCGCGGTGGCTCAAGCCTGTAATCCCAGCACTTTGGGAGGCCGAGACGGGCGGATCACGAGGTCAGGAGATCAAGACCATCCTGGCTAACACGGTGAAACCCCGTCTCTACTAAAAAACACAAAAAAACTAGCCGGGCGAGGTGGCGGGCGCCTGTAGTCCCAGCTACTCGGGAGGCTGAGGCAGGAGAATGGCGTGAACCCGGGAGGTGGAGCTTGCAGTGAGCCAAGATCCGGCCACTGCACTCCAGCCTGGGCCACAGACCGAGACCCCGTCTCAAAAAAAAAAAAAAAAGAACTATGAATATTAGAAAGAAAATTATTTTTTATCTTCTACAGTTCATATGCCCTAGCTCTGACAACTCCTTGGTGTTGACTTTTTTATATCTGCTCATTAAGTTCTGTGAGCTATCCCAGAATCTTCTTAGCTAGGTGAACTAATAAATCCCTTTTCTTGTTTATGATAGTTTGATTTGGATTTTAGTTTTTTGCAGTGGAAAGAGTCTTGGCTAATACTCAATATGAATGCGCAAGTGGTCTTGAGACAACTGAGAGTGAAACAAAAACATTTTTATAGGCCACTAATTAGAAGCCTAGTTTTTTTTTTTTTTTTTTTTTTTTTTTTTTTTTTGAGACGGAGTCTCGCTCTGTTGCCCAGGCTGGAGTGCAGTGGCCGGATCTCAGCTCACTGCAAGCTCCGCCTCCCGGGTTTACGCCATTCTCCTGCCTCAGCCTCCCGAGTAGCTGGGACTACAGGCGCCCGCCACGTCACCCGGCTAGTTTTTTTGTATTTTTTAGTAGAGACGGGGTTTCACAGTGTTAGCCAGGATGGTCTCGATCTCCTGACCTCGTGATCCGCCTGTCTCGGCCTCCCAAAGTGCTGGGATTACAGGCTTGAGCCACCGCGCCCGGCCGGTTTTTGTATTTTTTTTTTTAGTAGAGACGGGGTTTCACCTTGTTAGCCAGGATGGTCTTGATCTCCTGACCTCGTGATCCGCCCGTCTCGGCCTCCCAAAGTGCTGGAATTACAGGCTTGAGCCACCGCACCCGGCCAGAAGCCTAGTTTTTAAAGCCACCACTACATGGCTACTCATGTGTTCATGAAATTACCTCATCATTGTGTCTAGGGAATGAAGGGTATGTGTGTTGAGGGGTGGGGAACTTGTTCTTGGAATGATTCATGGATAAGTATCTACTGATGTTGTTGACACCATTAATGGCTTAAATTTCATGATCTTTTCATGTCATCTTCCCAAAACAACGATAATGAACAAATATCTACCTAGATTTCCAAAGTCCTCATATGGTTTTGTATTAATCTATCAAATGGAGCCCTATAACCTATTCAAACAGAAGGATTTAACTCTATACTCCTCTTTCTAGACTTTTTGACTCTTATTATTTGCCTGTTAGGACCTGTTCCTCATATCTTCATCATCCCAGGTTCCTTAGTTCTTGCTTTGGGTTCCTTGGCTTTGATAACCTATTTTGGACATGTTTCTCTATCCTGATGCTGACACTTTCCTCACCTCCGAGCCTATAAGGGGAATCCAGCTTTCCATTAATCAACACACCAGGGAAATGACATCTGGCAGTGTAAAATGTAATTGTCCAACAGGTTCGTCCTGCACATTACACGGACAAAATCAATTCACTGAGACTGTGGCATTGCAGTAAAGAAAGATTTTAGGCTGGGTGCGGTGGCTCATGCCTGTAATCCGAGCACTTTGGGAGGCTGAGGTGGGTGGATCATGAGGTCAGGAGATCGAGACCATCCTGGCTAACACGGTGAAACTCTGTCTCTACTAAAAATACAAAAAAAATTAGCTGGGTGTGGTGGTGGGTACCTGTCGTCCCAGTAACTCGGGAGGCTGAGGCAGGAGAATGACATGAACCCGGGAGGCAGAGCTTGCAGTGAGCCAAGACTGTGCCACAGCACTCCAGCCTAGGTGACAGAGCAAGACTCCGTCTCAAAAAAAAAAAAAAAGAAAGAAAGATTTTAACTGACATGAGGCTGGCCATGTTGGAGACGGAGCTATCACTCAAATCAGTCTCCCTGAAGGCTCAGAGGTTGGGTTTTTATGGACAATTTGGTGAGCAGGGGCCTTAGGAATGGGTGCTGCTAATTGGTTGGGGATGAAATCATAGAAGTGTGGAAAACACCTGGGCAGGGCCACAGGACTGGTTGAGTCATGAGTCACTGGTCCAGGTGGGGTCAGTCGGTTGCCAGAAAGTCTGAAAAAAATCTCTAAAGACCAATCTTAGGTTCTGTAATAGTGATGTTATCTGCAGGAGCAATTGGGGAAGTCACAAATCTTGTGATCTCTGGCCATGTGACTCCTGAGCAGTAAGGGATTATAGAAACTATGCCTACATTTTAGAAGAATTCAGCTCCCTCCCATAATCTTAATCTTGTGACTTTTCATTAGTCTTACAAAGGCAGTTTTCGGTCCCTGAGCAAGGAGGGGGTTAGTTTTAGGGAGGACCTATTATCATCCTTGCTTTTAAGTTAAACTGTAAATTTCTCCCATGGTTAGCTTGGACTGTGCCCAAGAATGAGTGAAGACAGCTTACAGGTTAGACGCAAGATGGAGGGAGCCATATCAGACATCTTTTATTGTCATAATTTTGCAAAGGTGATTTCAAAACGATGGTATCTTACTGGGCAGGATTTTATTGGCCTAAATCAAAACTGCTTATGATATCTAGGAGTTGTCTCTGACCTTCTGGAAAACAGTAAGTTATCCTTAAGATTGCATCATGAGATCATTTACCTACCCTCTTCTGTTTTCTCTTTGCCCAAGAGCTTAGCTTGGCTTCTATTCCCTTTCCTCCTCCTTCTCCTTCCCCATGCTGAGAGTGACCTTATTTCTGGACTATAAATGCCCTGACTCAAGGACAGAGTGAAAATGGACAGGTAAGTGGGGAGATAAACAGTGAGGAAAAAATTACAGGGAAAATCAGCCTGTCTGTAAAATGCTCTTATGCAAAACATGGTACCCTTTACTCAGGGAGACAGGGGAAGCTCTTGATTACCTCACAATACCAAATTAGTGAGGTTTTATTTTTTATTTTTTATTTTTCCTCAATGAGGAGGATTATTTAAGGGAGTCGTAAAAACTTAATAAAAGATCTCACACACATTTTGTTATGCCCAGACCGTTTGTTCCCCAAAGAAGACCACCAGAGTCCAGAGTCAAAGCCAAGCGGCAAGGATCTTTTACTGCAAGTTGGAACTTGGTCCCTCCATTCCACAGCAGATAAGAGGGCCTCGAACAATGCGTGCGCTCGCTTTTTATAGCCCGATGTGAACAGGACTTGTAAGATTACAGAGGAACAAGGGAATTCTTTAGGTTACAGCATTACAATTACAATTGGTTAACATATTAAGTTATACAATTAGCAGTTTTCTATTTGTTCCTGTGCTTTCAGTAAAACCACAAACGGCTGTGTCCTTATCAGGGATTTTTCCAGGTGGGGCTTTTTTCTAAAATTGAGATATATGGTGAGACGTGTTTGTACTGGGCTCAGGAAATTGAGAGATATATGGGGTTTGTACTGGGCATTACTGGGCCCAGGAAATTGAGAGAGATATGGTGTTTGTACTGAGCCCAGGGCTGAGGAATGTGCATGGTGTGTGTATTGAGCCCAGGGCTGAGGAATGTGCATGATCTCTTTCAATTTGGCCGGGTGTGGTGGCTCACACCCGTAATCCCAGCACTTTGGGAGGCCGAGGTGTGTGGATCACAAGGTCAGGAGTTCGAGACCAGCCTGGCCAATATGGCAAACCCCATCTCTACTAAAAATATAAAAAATTAGCCTGGCGTGGTGATGGGCACCTGTAATCCCAGTTGCTTGGGAGGCTGGGGCAGGAGAATCGCTTGAACCAGGGAGGTGGAAGTTGCAGTGAGCCGAGGTCATGCCACTGCACTCCAGGCTGGGCAACAAGAGCAAGACACTGTCTCAAAAAAAGAAAAAAAAAAGAAAAGAAAAAAATCTCACACACATTCAACGGAGTTGAAAGATCATAAATTGGTCTTTCAATTTTCTCTGAGGTAAACAAAACAAAATAAAATTAGCTACAGAACCATGTGGAAGAGAAAGGTGCAGAGGTTCCTTTGTTCTCCACATTAGTTCAGATTAATCCATTGATGAAAAAAATAGCCTTTGCACTTTCAAAAAGGAGGGTGTAGTAATTTCAGATTGTCATTTTAGTTGTTTTGATCTTTTCAAATCCCCCCAAGGCTCTCGCCTACTTCTTCCTAAGTTAACCAGAACCATGTTCATCTGGCAGCTGTGAATATTATATCTTTGGAAACCTGCTGGGCTGCCCACTTTCCAGCTTCCTCTGAAGTTTATGGATATTGCTCATTAAGAAAAAAATTAAAAATAAAATACAAATTTCTTGAATGTTGGCTAGATTTTCAGCAAGTAATAAAGTAATATACAGAATTCTAAAATGAGATACTCAGGAGAATGACTAAGTCAATTAAAGATACTTCAAAATGAAGTTTAAAATAAATCTGTTAGAAAATAACATGAATATTTGTATGGAGAATTCTATACAAATTGTAGTAATTTAAGGAACTGACTTTATGGGTATTCTGAAACATGCAGAACACATAACTTGTCTTTTATACTCATAATTCCTCTGTACAATGGCTTGAGAAAGCAGTTATGAAATTTCCACTTGGGATCCCCATGGCTCCAGTCGTCGTTTCTGGAAGCAGCTTTTGATTTTCCATGTTAATGATGCTGATAGTACAATAAGAGAAAGAACCTTCTTCTCTCCTTGACACTTCAGAAAACATTTTTACTCTCGTAACACATTATTTCTTACATTTTCTTTTTATAATTTATCTTCCAGAATTTTCAAAGCTTTTTTGATTGAAAAATAATATAAGGGAAATATTATTAAAAATAAAACATAACTCTCCATAAATTACCATATTAACAAAACAATTTGGTTCACATTTTGTGAATTTCATTTATGTCTTTGTTCATATTCATACACACATTTTATACAATGCTTTAGAAAGCACATGAAATTTGCATGTCTGCCCTTTTCACTTAGCCGTTTATTATAAAATTTAAATAATACATAGATGATATCAAGATCTATAATCAATATTTTAAAATTCCCATTGTTAGACATTTTGGATGTCTGTATATTTTGCTGTTCTAATATGTTTAGTAGGAACTCTTAAAAATCTGGCGTCAGAGCCGGGCGTGGTGGCTCAAGCCTGTAATCCCAGCACTTTGGGAGGCTGAGACGGGCGGATCACGAGGTCAGGAGATCGAGACCATCCTGGCTAACACGGTGAAACCCCGTCTCTACTAAAAATACAAAAAAAAAAAAAACTAGCCGGGCGAGGTGGCAGGCGCCTGTAGTCCCAGCTACTCGGGAGGCTGAGGCAGGAGAATGGCGTAAACCCGGGAGGCGGAGCTTGCAGTGAGCTGAGATCCGGCCACTGCACTCCAGCCCGGGCGACAGAGCAAGACTCCGTCTCAAAAAATAAAATTTTATGAAACTTCTGGCGTCAGACCCACCTGTTGGGGAAGTTGGGATCTAGCATCCTCGATAGTCCTACAGAACTAACCCTACTCCTTACCTGCGTCTTGCCTCTAAATATTTTAGACAATGTCTTCTATCTATAATATTTGTGACTATCTACAGTAATTTTGTATAGTCCACTGCAATAGATCATGACCAAGGTAGCTAAAATATTCATTATATTATAGTGGTTTTCAAACTGGTCTCTGAAGACCCTTACAAAGGCTTCCACCAGAAGGGGTGGAGTGAGTGGTTGGGGCTCTGAATCCCTACCTCAGCTCCAACTGGAGCAGTTCTGTTTTACTGGGGCCTAGTGTTAAAACAAAATTTGAATACAACTGGTTTAGATCAACAAGGTGCAATGTGGTGACAAGTGTACACAAGTGAGTGTCACTGAAGTATTTGACGGTTCAAAGACCTCATGGTGAAATGGGGTATTTTTCACCGAATCAAACTTGGATAGCCATCTAGAGTGTGGTCCTTCTTGAAGACTCAAGGCCCTGGGCATAGTTTATGTCTCAGAGATGAGACATGTCCTGAATTGAAGAGAGAGCCTGCTCTCTGGTCTCTCATTTTGCTTTCCTCCAGGCCATTATTCAAAGTGTAGCCAGACAGATCTTACTGGAGGTAAATGCAAAGCCAATCAGGTAACTTCCCTGCTCAAATCAAGCTTCTTAATAAGCTCAGCACTGCCCAGGAGAATCTGGTTCTTGTTTTCCTCCCTATCTTCATTTCAACTCACTTGTACTCAACTTTACTAAATTCTAGCCCAAGTGCTGTCCAGTGGAAACAGAATATGAGCCATATATGTCATTTTATCTTTTCCAGTAGCCACATTGAAAAAAATAAAAAGAAACAAGTGGAATTAATTTTAGTAATATATTTTATTTAACCCAATAGATCCAAAATATTTTCATTGCAATATGTAATCAATATACAAAATTATTAAAGAGATGTTTTACATTCGTTTTTCATACTAAGGCTTGAAAATCCAGGGGGTATTTTAAATTTGCAGCAAGCTCATCTTAATTCAGATGCTAATTTTTCACCTATTGTATTTTATTTATATTGTTGGGAGGAAATACTTTTTCCTCTTCAAACTTAGGTCCTGAACTTGAGTGTCTGCAAAGTAACTGACAATAAACAGATTAACAGAAGACAAAATTTATTTAAACATGCTCATGCTCTGTAATGAGTAATTCTCTGAATAGTCAGAGATCATGGTTTATACATCAACTTAATAAAAAGGGGAGTAGTGGTGATTTAGGACTTCAGCGGAAAAGTAGGGAAGGTTCTATTGGGCTTTTTGATGCTAATGCATGGCTGAATTCACATTTCCCGGCTAAGAGTTAGTCTTTTCCAATCAGGAAACTTCCTTGGAGAAGAGGTCAATGGCAGCTATATTTTCAGGAGGCTTTGCTTAAGTTTAGCTAATGTTGCTTTCTGTGACTGCTGATTTCTCAGATGTTTTTAGTTTAAAGTAATTTTCATATCACTTTGGTGGGCTATTAATTCCTTCAGTATTTAGAGGTCATAAAAATTACAGTTGAAAAAGGATATTCATATACCCAAGTTATTCCAAGAACACGTGAAAGTTTTCCAGTAACTGAATCAAGTAACAAAAATAATTTTCCTTTAATATTGACATCCACTTTGACAAAACTGGTTCATCTGTTTTAGATTTGATTTTGATTTGACTTTAGAGTGTAGGGTTCTAGGTTCATAGAACCCATTCTAGATTCATGGCTAAGGCCCCTATAACAAAAGACAGATTCCTAGCAAGAGAAAAGCCTACAAATGTGTTTAATATTAGCTTTAAATGACACAGGAGTCTTCTTAAGGAAATAAAGACTCAAAGAAATAGTTAAATTTGCATATTTTTATGCCAGGTTTAATGAAGAGTGGACAGTCATGGAGAAATATGATATGACAAAGGTGTCAACTTAAACAGCAGACAAAGAGTCTATTCAGAAATAGCAAGGAATTGTAATTTGGGATATGCATGCTATGGTGGACATTCAAAGAAATGGAGAGAGGCAAATTTCCTTTGAGAGTAAAAGGGGAAGTCCGTGTTAGTTGTTTTAAAATAAACCTCATTGGCCACAGAAGTTTACCGCAGGAATTGGCAAATACTCATTGGTGATACTGGCTGTTGCTGGGGAGATGGCTTCATAGAAACATCCCAAATTTTTGTGGTTTTCAGAGAGTCTCTGTAACAGTTTTTATCATAGGCATATGTCCATATGGTCCCTTCCTTCTTGGCCTACCTGTTCCGTTTTTTTTGGGCTTGACATGAGCCATTCCATTTTGAGGCTAACAACTTTCCACAAAGGGTATGATCTAATGGTAATAAACTGGGGTAGGGATGGAGAATCTAGTAAGGTCTGTTTGTTCAGATTCTTCTCTATGTCCCAGTATTTTCAGAGATAAAAATGTTCCTTTCCTCCAAGTATAGAGAGAGCACCTCTCATGAGGGTCTTATAACAGGCTTCAGAGGAAAGTCAGAAAATCCTTTCTAGACCTACATCAGGGGAGAAGGGTGAGGGAACGTTAGAGTGACCTTTCTTCTTCTGCCATTTTCTCAAATTTTTTAAATTTAAAATATTCAAGATGCCATTTTTTAGAGTAGCGTATCGTGAACCCCATGAGAAGCAAAAGTATGTCTGTCCCAGTTAAGTAAGTTTGCTAACTCTAGTATCAACTCAGTATATTAGCATTTAATTTAAAGGAGTATTGTGTAAAGCGAAAAACAGTTCAAAATTCATCAATATCAATAAAGTATTCTTTCAATTTTTTCTTGTATCCACATTTGGAGTGTCAATTAGCCACATGTGACTAATGGCCGTATTGAACAATGTGATTCTAGAACTAATCTTTCCGTTCATCTGAAGCTCCAGGTTCTTCTTGCCTCAGGTTCTTCTCACACAGTTTTTTTTTTTCTTCTGGAAAATTATTTCCCCATTTCTCTCCTAGGTTAACTCTTAACTCTCCCTGGACACAGTTTAAATGGGATTTTCTTGGAGAGGCCTTCCCTGATTCCCAAATCTAACTTAGGAATCCTGTTCTACTTTCTCAGAAGATCCTATACATTTTCTAACCCTTACCACAGTTGGACGTAATGCTTTCATTGTACAGTTGGTCATTTAATATTATCACAGTGGAAGCTCCGTAATGTCAGGGGCTCTGTCTGTTTTGCTTACCACTGAATATCTTGTCCCTTGTATAGTGCTCAGCACATACAGATACTAAGTAAGTAGCCTTTCAACAAGTGAATCAGAGAAAGAGAAAAGACTAGATTATATAAAAGGCTACAGAGAATGTAAGGTCTTTGAGGAAGTTGCTTTCTGACCTGCAAAAATAAAGCTGTGAATCATCTGATTTATGGGATTTGGTCATCCGAGTATATTGACAATGAATTGGAATGGGTTTTAGTAATATATTGGGGTAACTTGGGATAAATCAAGCAAAGTTGAAATGTAGTATATGGTGAGGGTAATATAACCACGACTTAATTACTCTAACAATTATTGTCTCTAAAATGAAGGATATGGATTAGCTGATCTATAAGAGTCTTCCATGATCTTTGACTGATCTGTTTGACAATGAGTTAAGGGAACCAGAGTAGAAATTAATTATAATCTTTTTTTTTTTTTTTCTTTTGAGATGGAGTCTCGCTCTGCCGCCCAGGCTGGAGTGCAGTGGCTGGATCTCAGCTCACTACAAGCTCCGCCTCCCGGGTTTACGCCATTCTCCTGCCTCAGCCTCCCGAGTAGCTTGGGACTACAGGCGCCCGCCACCTTGCCTGGCTAGTTTTTTGTATTTTTTAGTAGAGACGGGGTTTCACCGTGTTAGCCAGGATGGTCTCGATCTCCTGACCTCGTGATCCGCCCGTCTTGGCCTCCCAAAGTGCTGGGATTACAGGCTTGAGCCATCGTGCCCGGCCTTTTTTTTTTTTTTTTTTTGAGACGGAGTCTCGCTCAGTCGCCCAGGCTGAAGTGCAGTGGTGCGATCTCGGCTCACTGCAAGCTCCACCTCCCGGGTTCACGCCATTCTCCTGCCTCAGCCTCCCGAGTAGCTGGGACTACCGGTGCCTGCCACCATGCCTGGCTAATTTTTTTTTTTATTTTTAGTAGAGACAGGGTTTCACCGTGTTAGCCAGGATGGTCTTGATCTCCTGACCTCGTGATCCACCCGCCTCGGCCTCCCAAAGTGCTGGGATTACAGGTGTGACCCACTGCACCCGGCCTAATTATAATCTTATATTGATGGTAAGGGAATAAAAATTCCCCTTTCACCTTATAAATTCCCTTATTAATAAAAATGGAATTATTATTCAATTATGACCAATACAAAAATGTGCACAGTTTTATAGATTGTCACAAAGTGAATATATTCCTGTAACCACACCCAGGTCAAGAAATAGAACATTAAACAATACCATCGAGAAACTGAAAAGACAACCCACAGAATAATAAAAAATATTTGCAAATAATTTATCTGATAAGAAACTTGTATCCCAAATATATTAATATAAAGAAGTCTTACAACTAAATAATAAAAAGAGAACTCAATTAAAATATGGGCAAAGAAATTAATGTTTCTTCAAAGAAGATATACAAATGGCAAATAAGCCAATAAAGGATGCTCAACATCATTAGTCATTAGGGAAGTACAAATCAAAACCATGATGAGGCTGGGCACAGTGGCTCATACCAGTAATCCCAGCACTTTGGGCGGCTGAGGTAGGAGGATCACTTGAGCCCAAGAGTTCGAAACCAACCTCGGCAAAATAGGGAGACCCCCCCCCCTCATCTCTACAAAACAAACAAAAAAAATAAAACCATGATGAAATACCACTTTACTCCCACTAGAATGCCTATGATTTTTAAAAAGTGGACAAAAGCAAGTGTAAGTGAGGATGTGGAGAAATTGGCCCTAATACATTGTTGGTGGGAATATAAAATGATGCAGCCACTTTGGAAAAATGTTTGGCAGTTTATCAAAAACTTTCACATAAGTTACCATATGATTCAGCAATTCCACTCCGGGTCATAAATTCAAAAGATATGAAAACATGTGTCCACACAAAATCTTGTACATAATGGCCATAACAGTGATGCTGAGGGCAAACCTGACTAAGCTTGTCAAACTTTAATCTGCTTTGTTTGCTTTTAGCTTTTTTTTTTTTTTTTTAATTACTAACTCTAAATGTTACATAGCTAAGGAATATATCACAATAAACCCTTCAGTTTATTTATAGTTAACATCTCTGATGTGTAGGTCACAATGGTAATGGGTGACAAAGTTGTTTTTTCAGGAACTTGGAGTCAGCTCTTGTCCAGTTCAAACTGGGTGAGACCACCGACCCTTCAACTGGCCCTGACTAATGTCCAGTGGGTGACCATTTGATGGCAGAGGGCTGAGAGCTTCACCCTCAGATCATGCTAATGCCATGGTGGTTTTTTTGTTTTGTTTTGTTTTTTACCATGAGTCCTATGAAGAGCCATGAACTTGACTGTACTTGTGAAGAATGCTAATTACCTTACTTTTCCTTAACCCCAATCACCTTCCTCCACATCTCAGACCATTTTGCTCTTTTATCCCATGAATATCCCTAAACTCCATTTTCCAGGAGGCAGATTTAAGACCTATTTTCCCGGCCGGGCGCGGTGGCTCAAGCCTGTAATCCCAGCACTTTGGGAGGCCGAGACGGGTGGATCACGAGGTCAGGAGATCGAGACCATCCTGGCTAACATGGTGAAACCCCGTCTCTACTAAAAAATACAAAAAACTAGCCGGGCGAGGTGGCGGGCGCCTGTAGTCCCAGCTACTCAGGAGGCTGAGGCAGGAGAATGGCATAAACCAGGGAGGCGGAGCTTGCAGTGAGTTGAGATCCGGCCACTGCACTCCAGCCCGGGCAACCGAGCAAGACTCCGTCTCAAAAAAAAAAAAAACCTATTCTCCCATCTCCTTGCTTGACTGTCACATGAATAAACCCTTTCTTTGCTACAAAACTCATTATCTCAGTGTTGGCCATACTTCAAGGTGGGCAAAATGGGCTGGGTTTGGTATCAGCAGCATTATTCATAATAGCTAAAAAGTGAAAATAATCCAAATGTCTATCATCTGATGAATGGATCAATAAAATATGGCATATGCGTACAATAGAATATTATTCTACAATAAAAAGAAATGAAGTGCTGATATATGCCACAACATAGATAAACCTCAATATTATGCTAAGTGGAAGAAGTAGGTCACCAAAAGTGACATATTATTCCATTTGTGTGAAATGTCCAGAATAGGCATACAAATACAAAGTTGCTTAGAGCTGGCTGGGGAGGAGTGGTGGGGAATAGGAAGTGATGGCTACTGGGTACTAGGTTTCTTTTAGGGAGGACAAAAATGTATATATATTTAGAGACAGAGTCTCCTTTGTTGTCCAGGTGGGAGTGTAGTGGCAAGATCAAGGGTCACTGCAGCCTCAACTTCCTGGGCTCAAGCAGTCCTTTCACCTAAGCCCCCAAAGTAGCTGGAACTACAAGTGTGCACCACCAAGCCTGGCTATTTTTTTTTGAATTTCAGTAGAGACAAGGTCTCGCTATGTTACCCAGGTTGGTCTCAAACTCCTGAGCTCAAGAGATCTTCCTGCCTCAGCCTCTCAAAGTGCTGAGATTACAGGCATGAGCTACTGCACCCAGCCAAGAAAATGTTCTAAAGTGAGATTAAGTGAGGTTGTAATGACATTTGCACAACCCTATGAATATGCTAAAAAATACTGAATTGTACACTTTGAATATATGAATTGTATGGCATGTGAATTATATATCATAAAGCTGTTAAAAGGAAAAATAATAGTACATTGCCAGCATCCAAAAAGTTACTCTGTCTTAGATTGGGTTCCCTGGAAGCTGAAACTCAGTTGGTGATTCTTGTGCAAGGTGTTTAGTGACGGAATATTCACAGGAGAAGGTGAGTGAAACAAGCAGGAAAAAGCTAAGTGTAGTCAAGTGTAGTCAGCCTCAGCCTCATCGGATGGTGAACTATGGAGAAAGAATGGCAAGCACCACAGTGTGGTTCCATATAGAGGCAAAAGGGTTGATTGTTTTTTATATCCATGTCAGTCAACAGACAGTTGTCAGCTGTGAGCTGCCTCCTTTGCTCATGTCTGTGTGTGTGTGTGTGTGTTTGAGTATAAAAACCTCCTTGGTGAGTCAGTTCCCTCCTGACCAAAAATGATCCTGGAAGGTGGCAGCTGTGACCTATTAGCAGCTTACAATCACTACAGCTAGAGGACTGATGCCCCATCCAGTTTCAGGGTATCTGGGAAGGCCACCAACTGTGTCCACTACATCCCCTCACGTTCTGTTTCGTTTTCACAGTCTTGATCCTCCACAGTTCCTCCCTTTGGCTGGACTGTCACTTCAGCACATGATTTATGGACAACCCGATTTATCTGTGTTTTTACCTCTTAGAAAACTCTGTGCTTCACAGTGGGGCTATTATGTGTCTGTTCTATATCAAATAATGTGTTAGATAAACGCCAGTCTTCAATGAAAATAAATAGCACAGGTCTATTTACTTAGCATTAGCATAGGTTATTTCAGACATTATTTGCCTCCAGGAAAACCAAAAAAGCCATAAAAACAGAGAGCATGAAGGCAGGAAATTAAAAAAAATTCTGACAGAAGAAGGCTGAAACCTACCTAGAAACAGAATCTCCTACTTTCCTCATCAGTGTTCCTGGTGAAAATATTTCTGTGGTGGTAGGAATGTTCACCAGGTAACTTGGGGTTATAAGAAGCCAAGAGAGTTTCTTGATGTTGAACTGGCCAGTGTTCCTGAGCTTGTTTACAAGCCCCGAGACAGAACTGGCTCCAGGAAAGTTGGGGGGGAAAAGGATTTTCTTTAAGGAGAAAATTAGGGTTAGATTGTGTATTAATTTTTCATTGCTGCATAACAAAATACTACAATCACAATGGCTTAAAACAACCCACATTTATTATTTCCCAGTTTCCGTGGATCAGGAGTCCAGGTACTATCTAGCTAAGTTCTCTTCTTAGAATCTCACTAGGCTGCATAGGTGCCAGCTGGGGCTTCAGTCTCATCTGGGACTTGGGGTCCTGTTCCAAGTTCTTGTAAGTTGTTGGCAGAATTCAGGACTTTCTGGTTGTAGGACTGAGTCCCTTAGCTTCTTAGTGGCTGTCAGCTGGAGACTGCCTTCAGTTTCTAGAGGCCTCCCACAGTTTCCTGCCACATGGCCCTCTTCATAGGCAGTTTGCAACACCACTGTTTGCACCTTCAAGGCCAGCAGGAGAGTGTCTCTCCCCAGTCTGCTAAGACGGAATCTTATGTAAGGTAAGGTCATCTTATATAAGGAATCTTATATAAGGTAGTCAGTCATGAGAGCGACATCTTGACACATTTTTCATATATAGTTGATTGGAAGCAATTCACAATTCCCACCCACACTCAAGGGGTTAGCGGGACTTATACAAGGGTGTGACTCATTGGGAGTTACCTTAGGATGTGTCTGACACAAATAGAAACTATCTGTTTCTTTGGCTCATTTGAAACTTTCCTTAAATATCTATTATCTTTAAAAATAGCTTAATGGTTTTTTTTTTTTTTTTTTTTTGCTTTTAAAATAAAAAACTCTTTTTTGGTAAAAAGATTATTGAATATGATTATTCATCTCACTTTGAATACTCATGGGCTACTGGGGAGTCCTACATAGTCTGGCTTCCTGGTACCTGCTGTTCCCTCTGCCTAAAGGGCTTTTATATCAGATATCAGCACATCATGGTTCCAGGCACATAGTAGGTGCTCAATAAATGTAGTTTGACTAAATGAACAAACGCATGAAAAAGGGTGTTTTCTATGCATACAGCAGACACCTGAACTTCTTTTTTATACCAAAGAGCATATCTTAAGTGTATGGTCTCAGTCTACCTTCTCTGCCAATGGAGGATTCAAGAGGAAACAAATAGCCTCTTCAGTACAAAAGTGACGGTAGCAGCAAAAGCTATAACTTAGCTGTAGTTTATGGCATGCACAATGAGATTCCAGGTCAGCTATTCATTCTTCTAAAAAATTAAGTAACATTTGGCTTACAAAAGCATAGGCAATATAAGTGCCCAGAGTATGACCTCTGTGAATCACTGGTTCTTGGATTAAGAGCACTATATAGTTTGTATCAGATTGATGTTGATTGAACGTGATGTGCATGTATGAGTACAGTCTTAATGGGGCCAACCCAAAGCATAGATGAACTTCTTAAGCCAGCGAGCACATTTCCGTTATTACTCAAGGGAAAATATATTTGAAGTCAGTTAACTTTTAGCTTTTGTGGAAAGGATGGCCAGCATGAGCAAAAAAAAAAAAAAAAAAAAAAAAAAAAAAAAAAAAAAAAAAAAAAACCATAAAGTATCATCTGACTCTTCTAAAGACAATATCCAAGAGTTTTATTATTCATAGTATCTCACTATGAGTGAGATGAAGTAATGGGTCATTCGACTATCTATTTTGATGAGTTGCTCCTTGGTAAGAAAATTTCATATGTTCATGATTGTGATGGTTAATTTTATGTGGCAACTTGACTGGGCCACTGGGTGCTCAAATATCTAGTCAAACATTATCATAGATGTATCTGTAAGCATATTCTTAGATGAGATTGACATTTGAATTGGTACACTGAGTAAAACAAATTGCTCTCCCTAATGTGAGTGGTCCTTATCCAGTCAGTTGAAGGCTTGAATAGATAAAAAGGGCTAATCTTCCTGTTAATCAGAGGGAATTCTTCCTGCTTGACTGCTTTGAGCTGGGATATCAGTCTATCCTAGCCTTCCAACTTGAACTGGAATATTTGCTCTTCTTGGGTGTTGAGCCTCCCAGCTTTCAGACTTGAACTACAGTATTAACTCATCCAGTTCTTGGGCCTTCGGATTCAGACTGGAACTATACATTGACTTTCCTGGGTCTCCAGCTTGGTGACTGCAGGTCTTGGGATTTCTCAGCCTCTGCAATCATGTGAGCCAGTTTCCTTGCCTCCTAAATTATCCTCCAGTGGCGATTCCAAACTTTACAACTTCTTTCAAGCTCCCAAACTAATTTTGTTCAATTTCAGACAGTGAACTAGGACACAGATTCAATGAACTTGAAGTCTTGAGTCTTTACCCAACTGACATCCCTTGCCATCCCTTGTCTGAAGGTCACAGTACCTGTCAGATAACCCTTTCCATATAGTTTGTGTTCTCTCTCTCTCCTAATAACGGTTTCATCCTCTCATTATTTCAGGCTAGGAGTGGGAAACTGGGCTCAGTTGTTGAGTCACGGGTTGCTACATCATTCCTTGTGTAATTTTCCTGCTCTCTACTCACATCTTCATATACAGGCTCTTTTTAAAAAAAACAACAAAAAACTTTCTATTTTGAAATAATTATAGACTCATAACAAGTTGCAAAAATAGTACAGAGAGGTTCTATGTACCCTTCACTCAGCTTCCTCCAATGATAACATCTTATATACCTAAGAGTACTTTATCAAAATAATGAAATTGACATTGGCACAATACTATTGACTAGATTACAGACCTTACCCTTACCCAGACTTCACCAGTTTTCACACGCACTTTTTTTTTTTTTCTAGTATAGTCAGATAAACCTTTATCACATGTGTAGATTCACAGACCCACTACCACAATCAAGGTACCAATGGTTCCATCTGTATACAATCTCTTTATTACACTCCTTTCAAATTACCCAGTTTGAGCATGCTCTTTGTTTCTTGCCAGCCCACCTATTGATGCACCCTTTTTTTTTTTTTTTTTTTTTTTTTTTTTTTTGAGACGGAGTCTGGCTCTGTCGCCCAGGCTGGAGTGCAGTGGCCGGATCTCAGCTCACTGC
>NC_045456.1:7385038-7415788 GCF_002776525.5 Piliocolobus tephrosceles | reverse complement strand
AAAAAAAAAAAAAAAAAAAAAAAAAAAAAAAAAAAAAATTAACCCAATCTCATGAGAGTGATCTTTATCCCTCTTAATGACTTAATCACCTCTTGAAGGCCCCACCTCTTACTACTATTACATTAGGGATTAAGTCTCAAGATGGGTTTTGGAGGGTACAAACATTCAAACCATAGCAGATATGCATATGACAAATAGTGGCACATTAAAATTATGAAGAAACTACAGCCATGACTAAGCAATGTTTTCTATGTAATATAGTCAGGAAAAACAAAAATATTCATGGCTACTATGTGTGTGTATACATATGAATGTATGTTTTATGTACTGAGTATGTATATATATATATATGCATATATCTGTGCATTAATACATATGTGTATTTCTATATATAATGCCTGTAATTAGCTTAGACTATTCTTTTGGATGTAAATAAGCAGGGTGAATGTTGGAATAACATTTGTGGAGCTACACCACTAACAAATATTGGCATACCTGACTGCAGAAATTTGACTTTAAACAACTTTTGTTAGTATTAGTAATAGTTATTAGTAAGTAAAACACTATTGAAGTCAGGTTGTTTTGGCTTTCGTTGACTTGTAAGCTACTTACGTAAAAGTGGGTTGGTTCACATGTTCTCACTCGTAGGTGGGGGTTGAACAACGAGAACACATGGACACAGGGCAGGGAACATCACACACTGGGGCCTGCCAGGGGGTGTAGTGGGTGGGAGGCTGGGGGAGGGATAGCATTAGGAGAAACATCCAATGTAAGTGATGAGATGATGGGTGCAGAAAACCAATATGGCACATGTATACCTATGTAATAAACGTGCACGTTGTGCACATGTACCCTAGAACTTAAAGTATAATAAAAAAAGAAATAGAAAAAAATTGAAAAAAAAAAGTGGGTTGGTTCACTGTATCTAAATATGCTTTCTTCAAAACAGCAGTGTTTTATCCCCATTGTAAATAAGACAGCAGTCTCCTTTCTCTTTTTAAACAATGCAGTTGTTTGCTTACTTTTGAATATCTAATTGTAAGGTCCTGGAAACTGGCTTATGTGATTTAGAAAGCAAAGACAGACCACTGAAACCTTGCTTCTGCTCTTAGGCAATGCCTGTGGCACATCAGCAACTTTTCCCTCTTCCTCTAAGATAGAGCCAATCGTTGTTCGCACTTGTTTGCTGGGCAAGCACAATCAACTGATCGATCCTCCTGTGTGTCAAATAGTATCAGCAGAGTACTGAAGCATTCAAACTGGCACACAGTTGCCTTCTATGTGAATAGCACAATTGATTCCTAGGGAGTGTTTAATTTAGTATTTTGAGAGTATATATTTGCATTTTGACCACTAAATAAGTGATTTATAACTATGCAAACATTATATGATGAGACGTGGTTTTAAATTTGTAATACTTTCATAACACTAAAAACATTTATTAAGATAACCTTTATGAATCAAGTATTTTTATATTTCCAGTAAGAGGATAAAAATACCCTTTCATATTTATATTTGAGTATCTGTAATACTACTCTTTTCTTTGTACCAATTTGGGGATTCCAGATACCTAACATTATTTAAAGAGCTTTCTTCCTTTTAATTTTCTTCCAGCAAATCAAACTCAAGAGATGAAAGAATACAGGAAACGTTTCTGTGGAACTATACATAGGAAAAAGGCCATTTAAGTTTTCTTTCTGTCAAACATTATGTGTGGATTGAAGGTGTTATGAATGTAAAATGGAAAGTTAATTTTTCTTCCTGGTATGTAAGAGCAGGACTGGCTAAATTATGACAATGCAGAGTCCTTTGTTTAAAATTATGATTATTATTGGCTTCAACAACAGAAATTTATTTTCTCACAGTTTTGGTTCCACGAAGTTCCAGATCAAGGTGCCAGCAGGGTTGGTTTCCTCTGAGGCTTCTATACTTGATTTATAGATGGCTACCCTGTTCACATGGTCATCCCTGTGTGCATGCAGACCCCTTCTTTTTATTTTTATTTTATTATTTATTATTTTTATTTTTTTATTTTTGAGACGGAGTCTCGCTCTGTCGCCCGGGCTGGAGTTCAGTGGCCGGATCTCAGCTCACTGCAAGCTCCGCCTCCCAGGTTTACGCCATTCTCCTGCCTCAGCCTCCTGAGTAGCTGGGACTACAGGTGCCGCCACCTCGCCCGGCTAGTTTTTTGTATTTTTTAGTAGAGACGGGGTTTCACCGTGTTAGCCAGGATGGTCTCGATCTCCTGACCTCATGATCCGCCCGTCTCGGCCTCCCAAAGTGCTGGGATTACAGGCTTGAGCCACCGCGCCCGGCCCTTGTTTTGATTTTTAAATCCTACAAATAAGTGAGAACATGTGATGTTTGTCTTTCTGTGCCTGGCTTATTTCACTTAACATATTGATCTCCAGTTCCATCCATTTTGTTGCAAATGACAGGATCACATTCTTTTTTATGGGCAAATATTACTCCATTGTGTATAAGCACCACATCTTCTTTATGTATTTATCTGTTGATGGTCACTTAGGTTGCTTCCAAATCTTGGCTATTGTGAACAGAGCTGTAACAAATGTGGGAGTGCAGATATCTCTTCAATATACTGATATCCTTTTTTGGGGGTATATACCCAGCAGTGGGATTGCTGGGTCATACAGTAGGTCTATTTTCAGTTTTATGAGGAATCTCCAAACTATTTTCTGTAGTGGTTGTACTAATCTACATTCCCACCAACAGTGTATGAGGGTTCCCTTTTATCCACATCCTTGCCAGCATTTGCTGTTGCCTGTCAATGGATGTGAGCCATTTTAACTTGGGTGAAATGATATCTCATTGTAGTTTTGATTTGCATCTCTCTGATGATCAATGTTGAGCACCTTTTCATATGCCTGTTTGCCATTTGTGTGTCTTCTTTTGAGAAGTCTATTCTTCTGAAATGTCTATTCAAATGTTTTGCCCATTTTTTGATGGGATTATTAGATTTTTTCCTATAGAGTTGTTTGAGCTTCTTATATATTCTGGTTATTAATCCTTTGTCAGATGGGTACTTTGCAGATATTTTCTCCCATTCTGTGGGTTATCTGTTGATTTTGTTGATTGTTTCCTTTGCCATGCAGGAGCTTTTTAATCTGATGTGATCCTATTTGTCCTTTCTTTTCAATTGCCTGTGCTCATGGGGTGTTACTCAAGAAATTTTTGCCCAGACCAGTATTCTGGAGAGTTTTCTCAATGTTTACTTGTAGTAGTTTCATAGTTTGAGGTCTTAGATTTAAGTCTTCAATCAATTTTTATTTGATTTTTGTATATGGTGAGAGAGAGGGGTCTAGTTTCACTCTTCTGCATATGGATATCCAGCTTTTCCCGCACCATATATTGAAGAGACTATCTTTTACCCAGTGTATGTTCTTGGCATCTTTGTCAAAAATTTGTTCACTGTAGGTGTGTGAATTTGTTTCTGGGTTCTCTGTTGTTTCACTGGCCTGTGTGTCTGTTTTCAGTCTGGTAGCATGCTGTTTTGTATTCCCTCCTCTTTTTTTTTTTTTCTTTCTTGCAATGGCTTTGGCCATTCTGGGTCTTTTGTGATTCCATATAAATTTTAGGATGGTTTTTTCTTTCTGTGAAGAACATCTTTGGTATTTTGATAGGGATAACATTGAATCTGTAGATTGCTTTGGGTGGTACCGGCATTTTAACAATTTTGAATCTTCCAAACCATGAACATGGAACATATTTCCAATTTTTGGTTTCTTCTTCAATTTCTTTCATCAGTGTTTTATAGTTTTAATTATAGAGAACTTTCACATCTTAGGTTAATTCCTATGTATTTAATTTTATTTGTGGCTATTGTAAATGGGATTACTTTTTAAAATTTCTTTTTCAGATTGCTCACTGTTGGTATATAGAAATGCTACTGATTTTTATATGTTGGTTTTGTATTCTGCAACTTTACTGAATCTGTTTAGCAGTTCTAACAGTTTTTTGGTGGAGTCTAGGTTTTTCCAAATATAAGATCATATCATTGGCAAACAAGGGTATTTGACTTTTTTCTTTCCAATTTGAATGCCCTTTATTTCTTTCTCTTATCTCTTTGCTCTAGCTAGAACTTCCAGTACTATGTTGAATAACAGTGGTGAAAGTGGGCATCTTTGTCATGTTCCAGATCTTAGAGGAAAGCTTTCAGTTTTCTCCCATTCAGTATGATACGAGCTATGGGTCTGTTATATATGGCTTTTACTATGTTGAGGTGTGTTTCTTCCCTACCCAGTTTTTTGAGGGTTTTTATTATGAAAGGATGTTGAATTTTATCAAATGCATTTTGGCATCAATTGAAATGATCATATGTTTTTTGTCCTTCATCCTGTTGATATGATGTATCACATTGATTTGTGTATGTTGAACCATCCTTCTGTCCCTGGGATAAATCCAACTTGGTCATGAGTAATGATTTTTTTAGTGTATTTTTGAATTTGGTTTGCTAGTATTTTGTTGAGGATTTTTGTATCAGTATTCATCAGAGATATTAGCCTGTAGTTTTCTACAGGCTAACATCTCTGTATACGTGTGTCTGTCTGGTTTTGATATCTGGCCTTATAGAATGAGTTTAGAAGTATTCCCTCCTCCTCTATTTTTCAGAATGGTTTGAGTAGGATTGGTATGAGTTATTCTCTAAATGTTTGGTAGAATTCAGCAGTGAAGCCATTGGATCCTGCGCTTTTCTTTACTGGGAGCCTTTTTTTATGACTTTGATCTTGTCACTTGCTATTGGTCTGTTCAAGTTTTGGATTTCTTTCTGGTTCGATATTGATAGGTTGTAATAAAGGAGACATTGCAACTGATACAGCAGAAATTCAAAGGATCATTAGGAGCTACTATGAGCAACTACATGCCAACAAGTTGGAAAATCTAGATGATCAGAGATTCTATTTATTTGGGTCTTCTCAGTTTTTTTCTTAATTAGTCTGGCTAAAGGTTTGTCAATTTTGTTTAATTTTTCAAAAAAGCAAGTTTTTGGGGGCCGGGCGCGGTGGCTCAAGCCTGTAATCCCAGCACTTTGGGAGGCCGAGACGGGCGGATCACGAGGTCAGGAGATCGAGACCATCCTGGCTAATACGGTGAAACCCCGTCTCTACTAAAAAATACAAAAAACTAGCCGGGCGAGGTGGCGGGCGCCTGTAGTCCCAGCTACTGGGGAGGCTGAGGCAGGAGAATGGCGTAAACCCGGGAGGCGTAGCTTGCCGTGAGCTGAGATCCAGCCACTGCACTCCAGCCTGGGTGACAGAGCCAGACTCCGTCTCAAAAAAAAAAAAACCAATGAAACAAAAAGCAAGTTTTTGTTTCATTGATCTTTTGTATTGTTTTCATTTCTATTTCATTCATTTCTGTTTTGATATTTATTATTTATTTTCTTCTACTAATATTGGATTTGGTTTGCTCTTGCTTTTCTAGTTCTTTAGCATGCATCATTATATTGTTTATGTGAATATTTTCTTCTTTTTCGATGTAGGCAATTATAGCTCTAAAATTCCCTCTTAGTACTGCTTTTGCTGCATACCATAGGTTTTTGTCTGTTGTGTTTCTGTTATCATTTGTTTCAAGAAATGTTTCCATTTTATTATTAATTTTGTCATTGACCCACTGGTCATTCATCAGCATGTTGTTTAATTTCCATGTATTTGTGTGGTTTCCAAAATTCCTCGTTATCAATTTCTAGTTTTATTCCATTATGGTCAGAGAAGATGTTTGATATTCTTTTAATTGTTTTGAATATTTTAAGACTTGTTTTGTGACATAACATATGATCTGTCCTTGAGAATGATCCATGTACTGAGGAGAAGAAGGTGAATTCTGCAGCCATTGGATGAAATGTTTTATAAATACTTATTAGGTTCATTTGGTCTATAGTGCAGATTAAATCTGATGTTTATTTGTTGATTTTCTGTCTGGAAGATCAGTCCAATGCTGAAAGTGGAGTGTTGAAGTCTCCAGCTATTATTGTATTGGAGTCGCTATCTTCAGCTCTAATAATATTTGCTTTATATATCTGGTTGTTCCCGTGTCAAGTGCATATATGTTTTAAGTTGTTACATTCTCTTGAGGATATAATTGAGGTTTTTGGGATTACTTTTAATGGCAAAAACCGCAATTACTTTTGCACCAACCTAATACACATATAACTCAACTGAATCCTTCCAGGCAATACCTTAGTTTTGGTTTTCTTCATTTCTGAACCTCATTACTTTATGTTTTTGTTTCTCATTTTCTCCCCATCTTCAGTTTTCTTTTTTACTCCCAATCAATACCACTGTAGGGGTTGAATAGTGTCCCCCCAAAATTAATATCCACCTGCAACTTCAGAATGTGAACTCATTTGGAAATGAGGTTTTGCACATGTAAGTAGTTGGGATCATGAGATTATATTATACTGGATTTTGGGTGAGTCTTAAGTCCAATGACTGGCGTCTTTATAAGAGGATCTAGAAAGACAGAGAAGATAATGTGAAGATGGAGGCAGAGGTTGAAGTAATGTGTCTACTAGCCAGGGAATGCTGGGAGCCACCAAAAGTTGGAAGAGGCAAGGAAGGATTTTCTCCTAGAACCTTTGGAGTGAGTGTGGCCCTATTGTCATCTTGGTTTTGGACTTTTGGTCTTTAGAACTGTGAGACAATAAATTTGTTTTAAACCACCAAGTTTGTGGTAATTTGTTACGGCAGCCCAAGGAAACTAACACGACTGCAACACACACACAATTGATCCACACTGCAGCAAAATTCTGTCTTTCTTTTTCTTTCTTCTTTCTCTTTCTTTCTTCTTTCTCTCTCTCTCTTTCTTTCTTCCTTCCTTCTTTCCTTTCTTTCTCTTTTTCTTCTTCCTTTTCTCTTTTGTGTATGTGTGTATATGTTTTTATTTTTTATGACAAAACATATTTAAAACATATTCAAAAGAAGACAGAATGTATAATGAACCTGCATGTACCCATTTCCCCAGTTTCAACAGTTATCAACTCATGACCAATCTTGTTTCACCTCTACTTCCACCAACTTCCCCTATCTACTGTCTTATTTTGAAGCTGATCACAGACATTGTATCATCACATCCATAAACATTTCAGAATATATCTCTGAAAAACAAAGACTCTTTTTGTTTTAAGTGAACTGCAATAAAGGGCTGTCTTTCCAAGATAAAAATTTCCTAGTATTATTCCTCTGCTTAAAAGATTTAATGTCTTCTCTGGTATAAAAGTTAATCTCATTAATTTGGCATTCACTGAGGCTTGGTTTTCATTTTTGTTTTAGAATCTGAAATGGCCCTGTTTATCTCTCCAACCTCATGGTCCAACATTCTCCCTGTTCACATCATGTCCTAGATATTTTAAACTAGCAGATGAAACCATAAGAAATTATCAGATATGTAGACCAAAGTCAGTCAAACATTGGCAACTTCATATAGTTCAACCTAACATAATTGACACTAGGCTCTCTTCTTTTTGGACTTGCTTCACCAGGTTCACTCTTTGGTTTCTGGATTTTTCACATAGTAATGTAATTGTTTACCTGCCTATCTCTTCACCTAGTGGATAAACTCTGTGAAGGCAGGGGTGAGGGCTTTTCTCTGTGTGTCTCCAGATTTCTGGTACAAGGCCAACGCTTAATAAATATTGTTAAAAAAAATCAATTACTTCATTTGCGCCAGTCATCCACAGGGTCCCCCTGCCCTGATTCCATAGGCAGTCTCTAAAGTTACATAATTCTGAAACTATCTACATACTCTTTTCTTTTTATCACTTAAAAAAGTATACAAGGAGGTAAGATATCATGTTGCTTTTCCTTTTCATTTTAGAAGATGAAACCTTTAAGTGCCCCCTTGGGGATGTTGCTTTCCTCTCCTGTGCTGCTGTCAGCTGCCCCTATAGCAGAGCATTGGCAATATGTTCTGTTCTAGGGGCTAAAATCTAGTGTCTTCATATACTACATTAGACTAGATAAGGAAAAATAAAGTCAAGTTTAGCTAACAGTGCAATAATTCTCCTGGTATTCATTTACTACTCTACAAGGGGAGAATCCAATTTGTGTGCAATTTTTCCTCATTTTAAAAGTTATTTTTAAGAGGAGCTCTCAATCACGAAAGATGAGTCCTCAATCACGAAAGATGAGTCATCTCTTAGTTTATCTATCTGTTTTGGTAAACCACTCTAAAACTTAGAGGTTTAAGACAACAATTTTATTTTGATTATGATTTAATAGGTCAGGAATTCAGATGGCTTAGATGGACAGCTCCTTTCTGCTCCATATGTTCCTGGCTGAGGCAGAAAGCAGGTGGGAGTTGGAGTTGGAGAGCAGTTTTCTTCCAAGATGGCTTCTTCACTCACATATCTGATGTCTTGGGGCTCACTGAGCTCTTTCCATACATGTCTCATCTTTTGGAGCCTTGCCACATGGCTTGAGATTATCAGAGCATGTTTGGCTCAGGGTGGTCACACTTCTTACATGGCAGCTGGTTTCCAAGAGAGAAAGTAGACACTGCCAGGCCTCTTAAAGGGTTAAGTCTGGGATGGATACAGTTTCATTTCTTCTGCATTCTGTTGTTAAAGCAGTTCCAGCCTAGCCCAGATCCAAGGGAGTGGAGAAATAGACTATATTTCTAAATGGAAACAGTGGACAAAATGTCTGTCTACTGTTAATTTGACACATCATCTTTCAGCTATTGTTTGGATGTGGGAGGCCTGAATCACATATCTGGAGCTATTCATGAGTCTGTAATGAGGTCCTGCTGACCTTGGATCTTCTGGCTGTGTAATTATCTTATTCTGGTTTAACATCCTCACTGAGTTCACACAAATATTGAACATTTTGAAAATATTAACTAATGAAAATTATATAACCTTTTATTTGGTGGTTGAAAATGTCAATGTTTTTATCTTGCAAAAACAATTTTTTTCCTCTCCCAGTACACCAAAATATTCTCTGGAGGAAGGCTGCAAAATGACAATTTAAGTAGAAATGTTGATTTAAGGATATTAGTGTGATGAAATCTTGCAAGAAGCAAAATTCAGTGGAAGTCAGGTTCTTCTTGGGCCACATGTTTTACACACTTACACATATACATGCATATATATATATATATATATATCTCAGGGGTACAATGGAATGCTATGCTAAGTCTGTTTTAGCTATGAGTTATTTTAATATATACCTTAGGCTTGTAGGTAAGCCTTAGGGGGGTGTTTCATATCGCACAGAATCAAGATAAAAGAGACTGTTTAATATTGACCTTTTTATATTTCTAGGTAAAAGCAAAAATCACTTGAAGTGAAGGCTGTTTACATCACAATCTGAGATACTGAGGGAGACTCACCATGCCCACCTGTTGCTCAGGTATTTAACATTTGGAATACTATTTAATATTTTAAAATCTCGTATTTCTAATTATTTTTGACAACTGCAATCTCATTATACATTCATTCCTTCCATTTTGTCAATATGATTACAACATCATGCCTCAGTTTAAAGAGCTGTAGTCGCGGCCGGGCGCGGTGGCTCAAGCCTGTAATCCCAGCACTTTGGGAGGCCGAGATGGGCGGATCACGAGGTCAGGAGATCGAGACCATCCTGGCTAACACGGTGAAACCCCGTCTCTACTAAAAAATACAAAAAACTAGCCGGGCGAGGTGGCGGGCGCCTGTAGTCCCAGCTACTTGGGAGGCTGAAGCAGGAGAATGGCGTAAACCCGGGAGGCGGAGCTTGCAGTGAGCTGAGAACCGGCCACTGCACTCCAGCCCGGGCGACAGAGCGAGACTCCGTCTCAAAAAAAAAAAAAAAAATAGCTGTAGTCCATTGAGGGTTAGAACTTTCAACATCCGAATATATATTTATATGTGTGTGTGTGTAGAGAAAGTTTATTGTTTATGGTTTTCTTTGTTTTTTATTTTGAGTACACTAAATCTTTAATAGATTAGTATCTACTACTACTGCAGAGGAAAAAGCAGGATTTTTTTTGGCATTTACTTTTTCCACCGTATTTTTATTTATGTCAATGGATGTCACTACCTTCAAAATGAAAACATCCGAGTTTAGGTTGAACCAAAATTTATTTCATTATTTCATTTGCGAATTTATAAAAGCTTTCATGATATACCTTGAGGCAACTGGAGAAACCTAGAAGGATTCTCAAATCCAGGACTAAAAATCATTAGGTTAAATCTAGGGATTAGATAAGGCAAAGGTTTATGTTAGAAAGTTTTATAGACCCCTTGGCTTTTCTTGAAGATAGTAAATGGGCAGTCCGCTTCTCTGACATCAGCCAGCTAACGGGCACACCTGTGTGTCTTTACTTCCAGTGAGATCAAGCAACTGTTTGGCAGGACAATCCCAATACATGTGTTGATGGTGAGTCAGCAGCGTGATACTCAAAAGCAAAGCATTGCATCTTTTGTAGGGGCCATAGTTAGCTGCCTTGGGTATTTGTGGCATAATATTAAGAAGAAACGTAGCAGCAAAACAACCTCACATAGGATAATTTTGGTAAAATATGCAGTACAAATAATCCATTAACAAAAGACAAGCAACACCTGGTGCTTATCAGTAGTAATATATGAAATTAGACACAATTTCCTGTTGGGATTCCTTGCTTGTAATGAGATTAGATGCTGTCTTTTTAGAGCCTTCGTGTTTTATGTATTGAGAGTAAGTGAAGGTCCTTAGCGAGAAGGAAGACTTTCTATGGAAATATCCCAACTGTAAAGGGAAAGCGGAAAGAAAACTAGGGAAGAACATAGATCCTCAGGAAGCTATAGATGCGTTTCTAATAGGTAGCCAGTCTGAAAAATGAATCTACCTTCATTTACCAATTGATGTAACATTTTAAAATCAAGGTATCTGAAGAAGATTTAGGCTTTATGATATAAGAATATCATCTTGAATAATTTAACAGGAAAATCTGTGTTTTAGGGTAAAATAACTTGATCAAATATTGCTAATATTTTTACAAACTTTAAATTTTGCTAGAATATGCTTGTTTGGCACAACAATTAAAGGTTAAATTGAAGCTAGACGGACTTCACGGAACTAAAAATTAATTTGATTTCTATCATCTACTTTCCCCAGTGTTCTATAACAGCTACTCCTGTCAGACCATATTTTGTTACATGAGGTAGAAGCACGGCTTTTAGCAATGATCTGGGAAGAAGGGAATAGTTAAAGAAAAGCAGTAGAAGCAACAACTGAATAGGAAATGAAATATAAATCATGATAGCAGAGCAACAGAGCAACTATGCAGGGTGTCTGTGGACTAGTGCTTTCATAATACACAGTTCAGGACTCATGAGATTCAGCTTTGCAAGTCATTAGGTTTCATTAAGTCTATTTCCTTGCTAAAATGATGCCACAGTGAGGTTTATGAAGCAAGAGCCCTGAAAGGGAAAGGGAAGAATCTAGCTGGCATAAAAAGCAGAAATCTTCAGGAGAAAAAATAGGAAAATCTGGCTAAGGGGGCAAGCCAATCTTGCCTCTCTTCAATTTTCTAATGAAATATACACAATCCTGTGATTTTACAACTCCCACCCAAAAGTTCTGATGGAATGTTATACAGATGGGGATAATTCTCATTCCCGAGAAATATTATCTTATGTGACTGACTGGCCATTTTCAGTCAGCAGAATGAATGAATCACGTACTACGAAAATTGAGTCACTTTAGAGCGATACTCAGCTCTCTTTATTGAATGCTTGTATTCAAAAGCTTCTCTGTTATTGAGCTTTAAAGACACACACTACGATACATATCAATGCTACTGTGCTAGAACCAAAGCAAGTTAACTGTGCCTGCCCCCAACATAAGCCATTTGCTACCCTTGGTGTAGTTTTGCTTTAGATTTGTGAACAAAGTATTTGACTGACTGCCTTTTGAAACCCAATCAGTTTGCCTGTAAAGGAGCAGCCAATCTAGTTTTTTCATTTGTTTCTCTATTTTATATGCTGTTTTTAAACATCTCAGTGTGGTTCTAGCCATCAACAAGGACTGTGATTGGTCTACCTGCAATTTTCCTGATTCGGTTTTTTTATTATACATTTTACTATATGCTGGGAAGTGTTCTATGTGTTACAAATATTGATTCATTTAATCCTTACAAGGACCTTGAGGTAGGTTCTATCATTATCTCCATTTTACAGATGGAGAAACTAAAGTACTGAGAGGTTAAGTAACTTGCTTAAGGTCATACAACTAGAAAGCGATGAAGTCAGGAACTAAACCCAGGACACCTAGTTCTAGAATCCAAACCAAACCACCATGTCCACTGTCCTTTGCTTGTCTTCTCTTTACACTCATTTCTTTACACTCCCTTTCACCATTACACTTGATGGAGATTTTCTGCTTTTTGCTGTCATTATTATTTAGCTAGAGCAATTTCGTTAGCATATTGGTGCTTGGCTTCTAGTTAGACTGGGCAGGCGGCGGTAAGATGGTGTGAGGTTTCAGTGAGACAGGTGCACATTAAACTCTAAGTCCTGGAAGTGCCATGATTATCATGTAGTCATTGCAGCAGGTTTTCTACCACAGATTTTTCTTCAATGTGGAGTCATAGGCCTGGATTCAAATCCTGGTGCCATCACTCACTAAATTCTGTGGCCTTGTGCTAATTGCTTACCTCTTCATTTCACAGAATCCTCATCTACAAAATGGAAATTAATCATAGTACCTATGCTGTAAGATTGTCATGGAGATTAAAGGGGACAATACGCATAAACTGCTTAATATGTGCCTGGCACATGATAATTGCTCAGCGAGCATTAGCCAAGGTTATGATTATTGTGATTGCTATATCAATTTTAACCATGATTTATCACATAAGACCCAAGCATCAGATAATAGATTGGGTTTATTTTTCAGCTAAGGCCACTCTCAGGCCAAATTCTCTGGGAAAGTTGGCATCTGATGTTGGTTTATTGAGAAGGAAAGTGGAAGTCATATAGTCTTGGGAAAAAGAATGCTCTGTTTCTACATTCTAACTGTGAAATGTCTCACTCTCCAACATGCTGATTTGGGGGAGTAAGAAATAGTAGTTGAAACTGGCATGCCAAAATGAGTCTCAAAAGGGCCTGACACATAGTAGGTACTCAACAAATGTTACCTTCTTACCTTATATAACCCACACTCCTTGCTTGTCACTCTTATTTTTCATATGCTCACACCTTGGATTTAATCAAGTTACAGTCATTGCATTACTTTTCTCTATGCCTTCATTCACCTTATTCCTACATTAAATACCCTCAACTGTCTTTCCATGCTTCCAAGTCCTACACGTACCCCAAGGACCAAGTCAAGTATGGTGTCCTCCATGAAGCATTTCTGAGCCACATGAGCTTACAGGTAAAGAGAAACTGAGAGCAGGAACTGTGTGTGCAAGAACTGAATGTGTGACCTTCCAGAGACCCCAAGGACAACTGTCCTTTCAGACAGAACAATGACATCAACAGTAAACCCAGAAGAACTTAGGGCAAGATGACTCAAAAGTTGATGACATCCTCCCCCTGAAGATGTTTGGCTGTAGTTTTTCACAGTGTTCTTCAGGTTTTGGAACCAGTGCCAGAGAAGATGGGGAGGGACCCTGTATTAGGAATTCGTAATTTAGTAATCTTATTCCTGCATTCCCTCTTTCAGTGCCTGTGTATACTTGGTCTCTCAAATTCCGCTTTGAACCAGCTTTACTATCCTGTTATTATCTGATTAATGAGATAAATAAATCAATATGTGCTTACTTTACATTCATATGAGAGTCATGTTTTCAATGTTTAAAGTATCATGCTTTGATAAACGCTGGTCTGAAAGTTAGAAGTTTTACAGAGAAGTATTAATGCCCCTGAGAAAGAATTTTAGAAATAAAACTCAGTGTGAAAGTTTTTCTTCTAGCGAATTCGGAGCAGTTAGATGAGAGGTAAACAGCCAGAACGCTTAGTTGCTAATGATAGACAGTCCACACAGCACTGTTCTGAATGTTGCGAATGTGATTATCAGAAAAAAAGTATTAGGAGTGAGGTAGTGCATAGCAAAGAGCTGAGCTGAATCATTTGCCAGGTGTTTGACTTTTTTGAAAAAAAAAAAAAAAATCGGATTCAGTTAACTTTAAAATCTGTGTCAGTTTTGAATGTAAGATAAACTATTACTTGACAGTTCTTCTTCCTACCTAACAGAAACCCATAAAGATGAATTGAGATGAAAATGTATTGTATTCTTTTGGTTGAACATGTAATTTTCAACAATCCTCTCAATTCTTTTCATTGTTTGCCGTGTATCCATGGGTCTGTGTAAAGGTTAAGAAACTTACTTGGAGATACTACTGTCTTCTGTTCTGAGATATTTGACGGGTTTCAGGTGTGTTTTTCCTCATAAACTTCTGGAAGAGACATTGGTGCTCCCATAATGGAGATGTGTTGGGGTTTGGGGACTGGAGGCAGCGTGAGGTGGTGGTAAAAAGTTCAGGCTCACCAGTTAAATGGTCTGGTTCAAATCCAGGGCCTACTACTTTCTAATGATAAGCCAATTATTTAACCTCTCTAAGCTTTAGTTTCTTCTCCTGTTAAATGAGGATAATAATAGAACTTCTCAGAGTCCTTCTGGGGAGCTTGGCATAGTGACTGGCAAACGGCAAGCATTCAATAAGAGGGTGCTATTATTATTTACTGGTAATGTTATGCCCAGACCGTTTATTCCCCGAAGAAGACCACCAGAGTCCAGAGTCAAAGCCAAGTGGCAAGGATCTTTATTGCAAGTTCGAACTTGGTCCCTCCGTTCCACAACAGACAAGAGGGCCTCGAACGAGGCGTGTGCTCGCTTCTTATAGCCCGATGTAAACAGGATATGTAAAGTTACAGAGAAACATGGGAATTCTTCTGGTTACAGCATTACAATTGGTTTACATTTTAAGTTATACTTTTAGCAGTTTTCTTATTGGTTCCTGCGCTTTTACAAACGGTTGTAACCTTATTGGAGATTCTCCAGGTGTTGTTTTTCTTCTAAAGTTGAGATATATGGAGGAATGTGTTTGTGTCGGGCCCAGGAAGTGGAGGCATATGGGGGGATGTGATGTGTCGGGCTCAAGGCTGTGATATATGGAGGAATGTATTCTTTCAGTAAGTAACATGTGAATGTGCAAATTTTTCCCATTTTGTATATGGCTTACTTTTTGGGTGTCTCTTTAACCATTTCTCCTCTTTCTCCCCCTTACCCATTAGGGCCAAAGTGAAAAATCAATAGGATTTTAGTACCCATTAATGTTTATCTAATAACATTGTTGCTCTATCTTATTTGAAAGCAAAACAAAACAAATATTGCAAAAGTTAAGTATCTCCTATTTCTGAAGTAAAGAATTTATTGTTACATTCTTTCTCATAAGTGTACCACTAATTTTTTCTTTGTGGACCACAATGTCCTCTCCCCAGTCCCATAGGATTGTTTGACTTTTGCTGAAACTTCTAGCCCAGTTGTGGGGAGTAGGTCACTGCTCTCTCTTCATTCCTACAGTGGCAGTCTGGGAGTAACCTAATGCTGTAACTTTACTTGAGAAGGAAGAAACATCCACATCAGTCACGATTTAAGCTGCGTTCCCAGCCCTGGTTTTACCAAGTGTGACAGCCTAATTATAAGGCTTCCTACACGAGTTAATGTAGGCAACCAAGATCTTCTTGTCCTGATGTGGGTCTCTTGTGTTGTAATGCAGTCCTTTTCTAGCATGTTCATAGAAATTGTTTATTTGAGACTAGTCCTTCAAGAGACTGGAAAATTTCACCCCCAAATTTCCTAACGTTGTCTGAGATAATCTACTTACATGACAATGCCAGGGGCCTTGGACAGTGTATGAAGGAGGAATTCTAAAGATATCAGAAGTGTGAGTGCTTAGTGCAAATATTAATCATGATACGGTGCACAGCTGGACAGGGGCATTCAGGGTTGACAGGAATTCATATGAGAAGTCCTAGCTGGTGGAGGTAAGAATTTTGGTTAACTGCCAGCCCAACATGGGTCAGCAGCATAGTTCAGCTGAGGATGTCAGAAGAGAGAATAGACTGGGCTATAATTTTGTGTTTTCCCTACTACAAAGTGCAAGTTGGAGCTTAGCGGTCATTCACTTGGGCTGTTGTTTGAAATTTTCTGGCATCAAAATGGAGGAGATTAAGGTAAAATGATCCTTGAGGTCCCTTAAAACTGTAAAATTGTATGCTGCTTTGTTTCTTTCTCCAATTTTTAAAATAATAAAGTATAATTTATCTTTAACAAAGTGTACAGATATTAAATGTAATGTTTCATGAGGTCTGACAAAGGTATACACCCGTGTAACCCCTCCTCAATCAATATATAGAACATTTTCATCACCCCATAACGTTCGTTGTGGCCATCTACCATCAATGTCCCCTCCCCATAGGTAATCACTGTTATGATTCCTATTAACACAGATTCTCGAACTTTATGTAAATGGAACTATAATAGTACAGTCATGCATTGCTTAACCATGGGGCTGCATTCTGAGAAATGCATCATTAGGCAATTTTGTCGTTGTGTGACCATCATAGAGTGTATTTACACAAACCTACATGGTGTATCCTCCTACACACCTCGACTAGATGGTATAGCGTATTGCTCCTAGGCCACAAACCTGTACAGCATGTTACTGTACTACTGTAGGCAATTGCAACACAATGGTAAGTATGTGTGCATCTAAGCATATCTGAACATTGAAAAGGTGCAGTAATAATATGGTATTATGATTTTATGGGACCACTGTCATATGTGCTGTCTGTCATTGATCAAAATGTCATTATGTGGTGCATGACTATATGTACTTATTTATATCTGGCTTCTTTCACTTAACATAATGTTTGTGAGATTCATTCATGTTGTTAAACGTACCATGGTTCATTCTGTTTTATTGCTGAGTTGTATTCCATTGTATGGGTATACCAAAATTTATCTCCTGTTGATAGACATTTGACTTTTGGGCTACTATGAATAAAGCAGAATAAATATTATTGTACAAATCTTTAGGTAGACATACTTTTTTCCCTGTTGGATAAATACCTGGGAGTGGAGTTTCTGGGTCATAGGGTAGATGGATTTAACTTTATAAGGAGCTGCAAAGTTCCTTACCAAAGTTTCCAAAAGTAATCGTATCATTTTACATTTTCACCAGCTATGAATGAGAGTCCAGGTGTCCTACATCCTGGCCACTCCGGTTTTCTTGTCATCACGTGTATCCATTTCCTCTGGGTGTGTTCCTAAGGAAACCAGAGAGAGGACCACTGTTACCAGCAAAAGTTCCCTTGAAAAGTTACCCTAAGCTAGACCAAATTAAAATAAAGAGCTTCTGCTCAGCAAAAGAAACTCAACAGAGTAAACAGACAACGTACAGAATGGAGAAAATATTCATGACCTACACATCCAACAAAGGCCTAATATCCAGAGTCTATAAGGAACTTAAAACAATTGAGCAAGTGAAATACAAATAACCTCATTAAAAAAATGGGCAAAAGACATAAACAGACACTCTTCAAAAGAAGACATGCAAGCGGTCAACAAACATATGAAAAAATGCTCTGCAGCATGCATCATCAGAGAAATACAAAGCAAAACCACCATGAGGTACGACCTCACACCAATCAGAATGACTATTATTAAAAAGTCAAACACCAACAGAATGCCTATACACTGTTGATGGGAAGGTGAATTCGTTCAGCTACTATGAAAAGCAGTTCGGAAATTTCTCAAAGAACTTACAACAGAACTACCATTTGTCACGGAAACCCTATTACTGGTATTTATCTAAAAGAAAACAAATTCTTCTACCCAAAAGACACATGCACTACCATCTTCATCACAGTGCTATTCACAATAGCAAAGCCATGGAATCAAGTAGGTTCCCATCAATGGTGGATTGGATAAAGAAAATGTGGTTTATATACACCATATAATACTACGCAGCCATAAAAATAATAAGGTCATGTCCTTTGCGGCAACATGGATGCAAGTGGAGGCCATTATCTTAAGTGAATTAATGTATGAACAGAAAACCAAATACCACATATTCTCACTTATAAGTGGGAGCTAAACAATACGTACACGTGGACATAAAGACGGGAACAATAGAAACTGAGGACTGGGGGGGGGGTTGGGGAGAGGGGCGAAGGTTGAAAAACTAACTGTGGATATTATGCTCAGAACCTGGGTGACAGGATCATTCATATCCCAAACCTCAGCATCACATAATATACCCAGTAACAAACCTGCACATGTACCCCGTGAATCTAAAATAAAAGTTGAAAAAAAGTTACCCTAAGCTGATAGGATGACCAGAAAATAGCATGCATTGATCATACTGGAGGTGACTTTTGAGTAAGGTTTAACTATTAATCATCTTAAGGTAAATTAAAGCTACAGTGTGATTTACAACTAACCATGTGGGGAAAAACATGTGTATGCTAGTTTATCATTTCCTCATA
This sequence comes from Piliocolobus tephrosceles, assembly GCF_002776525.5. NCBI lineage: Eukaryota > Metazoa > Chordata > Mammalia > Primates > Cercopithecidae > Piliocolobus > Piliocolobus tephrosceles. Next base: position 7,397,310 of record NC_045456.1, on the reverse strand, counting down.
GTGTCTTAGAACGACCTGAAAGCTATAGTTGCTAGTGTTTTTACATGAAGTACTTTGGAAGTTTGTTCTGGCAATGGGCAGATAGGAGGAAAGTAGCAAATTACTTGTCTATCAATTTGAGGTACTTTTGGAAAAAGAATCCCTGGCAAACTGCTAATGTGTGTTAAGGGCTTCTTGGGGCTCAGAAAACAATTCCCCAATAAATGGCACTTTGTCATGCGAACTACAAAAGCAGCCTCAAGATCTCTCTGCTGTCTGACACTCCACTCCCCACGCCCCCATCTCAATCCTCTGTTTCTCTCAAAGCATAAGATGAAGCTGTTCTCAGAAGTTCTGTTATCTACCTGGAAAGCTGACTGCCAAAGAGGAACACAATTACCCCAATCTCCTGCCTGAAATTTCATTAACCAGAGAACTTCAAACTCAAATCACAGAGGAGGAAGAGACTGAAAATTAAACACCACACCTAAAGCCCAGAAAAAACTTTGTCTGAAACTATCATCTGTTCTCAGGTTCCATTGAATTTCCAAAGATAATTATTTACTAACCATTGTCTGAGCAATGGGTCCATTCATTCCCCCTAATAATTAGTTACTACCCCTCAAAATAGCCATACTCCTCCCATCTCCTTTTCCCTGTAAAAAAGGGTATATAGGCATGTGGACTTCATTGAGTTACTGGGTAATCATTCCCTTGCAACTGCCTCGTGCTTATACACATGAATACATTTGTATGTCCTTTTCTCCTGTTAATCTGTATACTGTCAGTTCATTTTCAGTGAATCCTTTACAGTTCAGAGGAGAAGCTTTCCCTAGGCCTTCACAGCTTTAGGCATAAAAAAGCAAGGCTGGACAAAATATCATGGATATATCATACATGGAAGAAAATGTTGTACAAGGTGACTCTCTTATATTGTGAATGAAGAGGTATTTTGCAAGGTAGATTACTAATTTACCATTATTTATTAAATGATGACTACATGCTAGGCACTGGAGTCAGTATTTTCATATACTGATTCATTTAATCCTTGCAACAACCCTACAAAATATGTAATGTTAATTTCCCAGTATTATGGAAGAGGAAAAAGAAGTTAACCCATGGACAGAACTATTACACAGTACAACTAGGATTTGAACCCAACAGTCCATGATCAAGCTACACTGTGTTAAGAAAGTTAAGCTGAATAGTCATGTGAAAAAAAGTTGTTCTGTGTGTGTATGTGTGTGTGTGTGTGTGTGTATGGGTGTTACAGGGTGACCAGCAAGTCTTCAAGCACAAAAAACAATTTCATTAGGATAAAATTCTATGGGAGAAGTGAAATGAAATATGAGATTGATGATGAGAAGAAACAAAGTTTCTTTCTATATATTTAAGAAAACGAATGATAAATATCTAAATGGTATTTAGATTCTATTGGACACTTTTAAATGAATGATGTGTCTATTTTATTTGCAAACATCCATATTCATACTGCATTGGTAATTCTATTGTTTATAATTTTTTAAGTTTATGATGAAAATCTTGAGATGTCGACTTAAAAATGGGTAAAGAGGTTACATGGGTTTTCAAACTTCTGTTAAATGATACAGCAGTTAAATTCTGAAGACTATGACTTTTGAAGGGCAGGGACCCCGGCTTAGTTACATTTTAATCCTTGCACTTGACACAGTGCCCAGAATCTACAAAGTTCTCAGTTCAGCTTTGGAGAATGAAGATGCAAGGAAAACAATGTATTGTGAAAGGCTATGCACAAAAGTCCCAGAGCCACAGAAAAGACTTCATGCATCATCAGTGTCAATGAGCAGAAGCTTCTAATCTTCCAGCCTTATTTCCTCTGCTCAGAAAATAGAATTCTAAAATAGTTATCTCATACCAACGAACAAATACTTTTAATAATGATGACTATTATGATCATGGTATTTTACAGTTCAGAAACTCTTTTGTGGACATCAGCTCATTATAGTCCTGGGTGGGGAGTGCAGCAGTTCCTTTCTTTCAGTCCCCATTGTCTATAAACATTCATCAGGTTGATTTTTTCTGCCTCAGACAAGCAGTTAAGTCTTGGAATGCTACATGGCTTGTGCAAGGACTGACAATTAAGAAGGTAAAAGTAAGGGAGGGGAGGCAAGAAGGGGGCTTCTCAACTTGCGTATTCTTTAGTTCCCAGACTATTATGGGATGCCTGCAACATGGGGTCATCAATTTCTGTCTACACAGGAGATAAGTGGAAGTTCCCTGTGGTTCGTTCATCCATCCATTTAAAAAACATAAACACCCACTTTGAGCAAGATCTTGGGGTAGGAGGAAAAGAGGCAAATAATGCTCACAAGGACACTTTCTCCTGCCTCAGCCTCCCTAGTAGCTGGGATTACAGGTGTGTGCCACCACACTTGGCTAATTATTTTGTATTTTTAGTAGACACAGGGTTTTGCCATGTTGGTCAGGCTGGTGTCAAACTCCTGACCTCAAGTGATCTGCCTGCCTCAGCCTCCCAAAGTGCTGGGATTACAGGCATGGGCCACCATACGCAGCCTAAAGCAAATACTTTCTTGGGAAAATACTTACTTCAAAAAGCTGTTAGGCAGAATTATTGTTCCCCATATAACTTAATATTTTCTGTAGTAGAGATGAACGCCAACCTTCCCCTCTATCCACTGAAAGTTTTCTGGAATGAACTGACAGTAGGCAGGCTAATAGGAGAAAAAGGTATACAAAATTTAATAATGTGTGTAAGCATGGATGTCCCACAAATATGAAACTCAAAGATGGGCCAGATTGTTGAGGCTTAAATACTCTCTCCATAACAGAGAGGGGAAATGCAGGATGTATGTAATTTTGAGGGATAGTAAATGATTTTTAGGGGAAATGCATGAAACCAAAGAACAGACAATTGCCCTGGGACAAAGTTCCACTGAGCTTTGGGGGAAGTGGAGATAAATTGCAGGAAGGTGAGGGACAGAACTTCACTGTGAACAAAAGTCATCTTATTATGTAGATAAAGTCTCCCAGGTAATCTCTTAGAGCTGCCTTTGGAAGAATAGATGAAGTCTGTCTGGGTATGGTGATGACTTTTAGTCTTTTCTCTTCTCCGGTGGTTAATCTTTCCTTCTTTGTTATTTGATAAAATCCCTGGGGTGGTGGGGGGCGGGGGTGCGGGAAGGCTGGGGTGCTGTCCTTAAGATAATTACACTTCTTTTGGAAAAAAGTTGCCTTAGTCAGGTAAAGAAATTCCAGAAAGAGTCCCTTTATGCCCTTGGAAGGGGAAAGAAACAAGGTAACCTAGATATCCTTAATTCTGAGGCAGCTTCTAAGGCCTTCCAATTTCAATTCAAAATGCTCAGCATTCAAAGCACCATACTTCTGAGTATTGTTCTGCATTCCACCACTATGACCAGAATATTCTCTTCGATATAAACGGTATTAAATCTGAAATGTTACTCCCTAACTTCATGACAGATAATGAGTCATATGGATTGCTGTTTTTACCTGTTGCCCAAGTGGAAAACAGAAAGAAGAGAGGATCTTAAAATTATTTCTGTAAAACTTGGAATCTACCTTTAAAGTGATATACCTGAGTGTGATTTTTTTTGTAAACAGGAAGGAACAATGCTGGGCCAAAGTGTGAAATTGGTATTCTTCTTACACACCCATTATTAGTACTTCCTTCTCCCTTATTCCCTACAACTTGGTATCACCATATTAAACTTTGCTATCGGGAAAGAGACTTTCCTGTTCTCAAACAAGAATAATGGATTGATTCAAGCAATAGATACTTAGTGGCTCTCTGCCAATCTTCTAGGGGCTGGAGACGCATTGGTGATCTCTGCTCACTGCCTTTGAGATGACCATGGTCTAATGGGAACTCATTCACATCCAGGTAGACGTCGTCAATAATATTAAATGCAGTGGTGGCTGTCAAATGATGGGGTTCAGGACATGCTACCCCAAAATATGACTGTAGGAGACCAGAATGTGCCACCCCAAATACGTGTCTTTGGAAACAGGGGACACAGGAGATGCTTTGACAGCAGAGTAGAAGTTACACTTTCCAAAGAGAAATTTACAACTATAAAGGAAGTCAGCATTTGTAAGGGTGTTTCCCTTTGCACCAGAAAGAGAAGGATGAGTAAATCACTAGGGACTCCCGTCATGGAGAAAGCATCAACTTAAAATTTGCATAACAAACCCTACCCTTGTTTAAAATGCTTTTCTTTTTTTTTGAGCCGGAGTCTCGCTCTGTCGCCCGGGCTGGAGTGCAGTGGCCGGATCTCAGCTCACTGCAAGCTCCGCCTCCCGGGTTTACGCCATTCTCCTGCCTCAGCCTCCGGAGTAGCTGGGACTACAGGCGCCAGCCACCTCGCCCAGCTAGATTTTTGTATTTTTAGTAGAGACGGGGTTTCACCGTGTTAGCCAGGATGGTCTCGATCTCCTGACCTCGTGATCCACCCGTCTCGGCCTCCCAAAGTGCTGGGATTACAGGCTTGAGCCACCGCGCCCGGCCTTGAAATGCTTTTCATAACAGGGCTTTCTCCACACTTTTTTTTCTTTGTTTCAGCACAGGATCATGTTTAAGCCAGAAGTCTAAGACAACTCCTTGAGATATACTCTAGAGATTTACTCATTTCTCTGGGTTTTCTCCCATGTACACAGAAGGTATACATGTTATTAAACATCTTTGTTTTTCTCTTGTCAATCTGTCCTTTGTTACAAGGAGTCCCAACTAAGAAGTCATGAAGGGTGCAGGAGAAAATTATTTTTCTTTACTTACACAAACTTGACTACACATAAGCATCACCTGCAGGGGTTGTTTATAATTCAGTAGCTGTGGGGTGGGGCCCAGACAAGCTCTTTGGTGATGCTGTTACTGCTGGTATGAAAACTACATTTTGAGAGCCATTGCTTTAATCTCAAGGACATTTATACTTCATTAGGATTCAGGAACTCCCAGGCTCAGTGGTAACATGGTTTCTTTGGCCTGATCTTGCCCCAGTCTCTCGTCTCTGATCCTTTTCCTCCTCTCTTCACTTCCCATTTCACTATGTACCCAGCACTCTCATGTTCCCTCGACCCTCCTCTATCCAACATTGCTCTCAGGAAAGGATTTTATATAAAATATTAGCATGATGTTATAGCAATGTTTTATACCCTTTACAAGGTCATTGTCATTAGAGCATATCCCTGCTTGTGGAATGGGACATATGTCCATGTTAATTTTTTAGGGCCAATTTGTGCAAATCACCTCTATATAGGCACCCCTATTGCACAAGATCTGTTGGTGCAGGTGCAACACACATCAAGGAGTTTCTGCCATATGTTGTACACAAACACACAAACACCAAATGAAACAAGCCACTGTCTGTATAATGAGGGATGACTGTTAAGGCAACTTCCAGCCCTGCTCTTCTATAATGATTTAAGCAAATTCAGGGGCAAGGCAAACCTTTCTGAAGTGTTGCAATTGTTCTGTCTCCTACTTAGGTGCTAATGACACTTAAAAGACCCCACTGCCACCACAACCACCATCCTTTTCTTTATACTCATCAGTTGGCGAGAGAGCAAAACAAGTATCCACATTCCCACTATTGAGATTATGAAAATTAATCTAAATATGAAGTTGTATACAGAATGAAAAATTTTAAATACTTTTGACTTAAGAATTGTTATTACAGTTAAACTCTGTTGCATTTAAAGCAATCACTAAGTATTAACGTAAGAAAGAAATACTTCCTTTTTTTTTTTTTTTTTTTTTGAGACGGAGTCTTGCTCTGCCGCCCAGGCTGGAGTGCAGTGGCCGGATCTCAGCTCACTGCAAGCTCCACCTCCCGGGTTCACGCCATTCTCCTGTCTCAGCCTCCCGAGTAGCTGGGACTACAGGCGCCCACCTCGTCGCCCGGCTAGTTTTTTGTATTTTCTATTAGAGACGGGGTTTCACCATATTAGCCAGGATGGTCTCGATCTCCTGACCTCGTGATCCGCCCGTCTCAGCCTCCCAAAGTGCTGGGATTACAGGCTTGAGCCACCGCGCCCGGCCGAAATACTTCCTTTTTATAATTTTGATGGTTGCCTTCTCTTCACCCCTCAAACCACAGGGTTTAATTTTTGGTAGATAAAGGGAGAGAACCTATGATTACTTCTGGTGTGTGAAACTGACAGAAATTCAACATTAACAATCAACCTACCAATGAGTTTGGAGCAGGTCATGTGTCTATTCATCTGGGTTAATGTTAGGTGCAATTAATGACTGGATAGTCTAATTATTTCTTAATCTAGTTAACTTTTCAGTTGAGTGGTTGGACCTGAATTTCAATTAGAGCAGTGAGTGGAGAATAACAAATGTGTAAGTGCTGTAGCCAGTGAATTTGAGAAACAGGAAGAAAAAAAGCAAATGCTTTTGTCTCTAGAAAGGAGTGGCACAGCTGGAAACTGTCCTGCTTTCTTCTAATGCTCTATCCCTGCCCTAAGGAGGAGCAGGGTGGAGCTTTGGTGATGTGGGGACAGGAAGGAAGGATGAAGGCAATTTCTCCCAGGCCTAGAGATTATGTTTCAAGCAAGATATTCTTATATTCCTCTATGTTTCTTCTTCATACTTAAAAAAGTAGCCCCCCCAATCCCCTACCCACCCACCTCTACTTACCATCTGACCGTTATAGAGGGCTGGTACGTGATGGTGATGCAGAGTTGGCAGTCAGATAAAGGCAATGCTGGGTGCAGATTCTTGACATATTACTGGTAGCCTTATCACGCGCTGAAACGGCAAAGAAAAGGAAGATGAACTATTTAATCAGAATGAGTTCAAGTACCTTAGAACAATAATGGTAATGACGTCAGCTACTGATTATAAGGCTTCACAATGCATTCCTTTTCTGATTAGTACATTTTACTCCTTTGGTTCATCAGAGTAATTCACTGAAAGATGGTGGGAGGTAGTGAAGCTTAATACATAGTGAGTACACCAATTAGGAATGCATTCAGCTGCTAGTAACAAAACTCAACTCTTAAATGCTAGACAAAATATAAAGCTTTTTTCAAATATGATTTCTTATCTTCACAGCAACCTTGCAAGATAGTTTTTTTTATAAGTCCATTTTTTTTAGGTAATGAAGCTGAAGCCCAGAGTAGTTAAGTAACTTGCTCAAGGACACAACCTTAAAATAATAGCCTTTCCTGATATTTTCCAAATCAGTCAACATTATAGCATTACTTGAGAACATAAAATGTGTAAATCAATTTGTAAAACTCAAGATCAATTTCCATGTGGCCTGATGAAAACCACAGAGAGGCATGTTCCTAAGTGGAAAAGAGGTCCAGGGACAGGATTATCTTTTAGTCAGAGAGTATCCACGGGTTGTACATCTTGTACTTGTTACAAATAGATAGATACTTAGAGGGAAGCATTACTTAGAGGGAGGGGGTTGGGTACAAGGGACGAGTGTGTTCCCTGTGGTACATACTGTAGGTTGTCTCAACATTCCCTTCCAACAGCCTTCACCCCTCCTTTTGCTCTAAAGGCTATAATGCTGAAAACCTTATTTTCTAATGAGATACAAATGGACATCTATTGAGGGTGCTTCTGGGAAAGGTTTTCTTTCTGAACACAAGGGGAGACTGTGTCAGCTGTCATGGTCCTCTGCCCTTTTTTTGTCTTGAATGTAGACTTGACATACGAAGCTGCACTAGCCATCTTACAACCATGAAGACAAAAGCCAGTACACTAAAAATCATGGATCAGAAGAAGAGAAATAACTGAGTCTTTTTTTTTTTTTTTCTTTGAGACGAAGTCTCGCTCTGTCGCCCAGGCTGGAGTGCAGTGGCCGGATCTCAGCTCACTGCAAGCTCCGCCTCCCGGGTTTGCGCCATTCTCCTGCCTCAGCCTCCCGAGTAGCTGGGACTACAGGCGCCGCCACCTCGCCCGGCTAGTTTTTGTATTTTTTAGTAGAGACGGGGTTTTCACCGTGTTAGCCAGGATGGTCTCGATCTCCTGACCTCGTGATCCGCCCGTCTCGGCCTCCCAAAGTGCTGAGATTACAGGCTTGAGCCACCGCGCCCGGCCTCTGAGTCTTTTGATAATATTACCAGCCCAAGATTGTCTGCCTTTGAATTGCTCATCATGTGAGAAAAATAAATTCCTATTTGTTCCAGCAACTGTAAGTTGAGTTTCATGTTATTTACTGTTGAATACATTCCCAGTTGACATCACCTCCGTGGTATAAACCTCACCCCATACCCCATAATGTTTTGCTATAATAGCCTGATAAGCCCAAGGAAAAAATAGTGTACCTGTCAGAAAAGTGATAGAGAGTGAAGCCTTGTAGTGCACGAAATCAACTTTGTAAATAGTGAAACATAAGTCATGCTTGCAAATTGTGAAACACAAGTTTATATTTTTCTACAGCAGTATAAAAATAATAAATGTATAGGAAGAGATGAAAAGATAAGTGAAAAACAACCTGTAGATCAGACTATTGTTCAGCATGTATTCATTCCTTCCTACTCCACCTCCCAGAAACTTCTTGGGAGGAGTATACCTACCTTCCCCATTGATGTTAGGCTTTGCCATATGACTTGCTTTGGCCAGTGGGACGTGAGCAGAAGTGAGAGGGTACCAGTTCTGAGTCTAGGTCTCAAGAGATATAATGTGTTTCTGACCTATGGCATTTTTGCTAGCACCATGACAAGAGCGCACCTAAGGTAAGCTGCTGGTCTAAGGAGGATGAGAGATGTGTGGAACAAAGTTGAACTAAATCCACACATTGGAGCTAAGTCCAGGAGAGATCAGCCAAACTCTAGCTAATCCCAGGATACCACATGAGGGAGAAACACATGTTATTGTACAGCAGTAGGTTTTGAAGTGGCATGTTATGTAGCATTAGTATGTCAAATAGCTAACTGATGCAGAACCCTGACAGCATGATCTCATGGAGAGAGATACCATAATAGCAGAAGATAGTCCTGCCCAATTACACTATTCACACTGAAACCCTGACCCAAATTAACAAAATTATACTGTCCTGACTGGTTTTTAATCCCTATAGGCTTTGAAGAGGGTTCTTGATATAGGAAAGAGTCAATACAGTTTTTGACTTTGGAGAGAACTGGGAAAAAGTGTAAACGGGCATAGGAGGAGGATTGGTGTCCTGACTTTACCAATAAAAACAGAGAAAATACTAAGGGGTTCTCAGCCACCATCTCAGAAGAGATTTGGGAAAAGAAACACAAAGTCATGACTATAAGCACTCAGCATGACCCTAAAACTTCATAACTTTCTCATATTTGCTATTTGCTGCCTGTTTCTCCATATGAGTAGTAGCAAAATCTTTGAAATCAGCAAAAAAGTGTTTGTCCTTATTTTGAGGGGAAAAATGAAAGAGAGGTGCAAGAAAGACCGCTCCTACTCCACAGCTAGTCTTGTGGAGAATTACCAGGAGATTGTAGTAAGAGAGAGGAAGGAAAAGTTCACTGAGGCGCTGAGAATTGAAGTATGAGGTATTAGGCAAAAGGAAGAAATAAAGGATATGCAAGTTGGAAAGGAAGAAGTCAAATTGTCCTGGTTGCAGATGACATGATCTTATAGATAGAAAAACCTGAAGATTCCACCAAAAACCTCTTACAACTGATAAACAAATTCAGTAAAGTTGAAGGACACAAAATCAGCAAAAATCAGTAGTGTTTCTATATACTGACAAATTAGTTGAAAAAGAAATCAAGAAAGCAATCTGTGTTTCAAAAAAATTTGGGGTACATAGTAGGTGTATATATTTATGGGATATATGAAATACTTTATACATAATAATCACATCATAGAAAATGGGGTATCCATCCCCTCAAGTATTTATCCTTTGTGTTACAAACAATCCAGTTATACTTTTAGTTATTTTAAACTGTACAGTTAAATTATTATTGATGCTAGTCCCTCTGTTGTGCTGTCAAATCTAGGTCTTATTCATTCTTTCTAACTATTTTTTTTTTGTACCCATTAACCAGCCCTGCCTCCTTCCCCCTCCTCACTACCATTCTCAGCCTCTGGTAACCATCCTTCTATTCTCTATCTTCATGAGGTCAATTGTTTTGATTTTTAGATTCCACAAATAAGTGATAACGTGTAATGTTTGTCTTTCTGTGCCTAGCTTATTTCACTTAACGTAATAATCTTCAGTTCCATCCATGTTGTTGCAAATGACAGGATCTCATTCTTTTCCATGGCTTAATAGTACTCCATTTTGTATAAGTACCAAAATTTCTTTATCCATTCATCTGTTGATAGACACTTAGGTTGCTTCCAAATCTTGCCTATTGTGAACAGTGCTGCAACAAACATGGGAGTGCAGATATCTCTTCTATATACTGGGCTTCCTTTCTTTTGGGTATATATCCAGCAGTGGGATTGCTGGGTCATATGGTAGCTCTATTTTTAGTTTCTTGAGAAACCTCCAAACTGTTCTTCATGGTGATTTTACTAATTCACATTCCCAACAACAGTGTGCAAGTGTTCCCTTTTATCCATATCCTTGCCAGCATTTGTTATCGACAGTCTTTTGAATGTAAGCCATTTTAACTGGGGTGAGATATTGTAGGTTTGATTTGCATTTCTTTGATGATCAGTGATGTTGAGCACCTTTCCATATACTCGTTTGCCATTTGTATGTCTTCTTTTGAGAAATGTCTATTCAAATGTTTTGCTCATTTTTTGATGGGATCATTAGATTTTTTTTTTTCGTTTAGAGTTGTTTGAGCTCCTTATATATTCTGGTTATTAATCCCTTGTCAGATGGGTAGTTTGCAAATATTTTCTCCCATTTTGTGGGTTGTCTCTTGGCTTCGTTGACTGTTTCCTTTGCTGTGAAAAAGCTTTCTAATTTGATGCTATCCCATTTGTCCATTTTTGCTTTGGCTTCTTGTGCTCGTGGGCTATTGCACAAGAAAGTTTTGCCCGGCCGGGCGCGGTGGCTCAAGCCTGTAATCCCAGCACTTTGGGAGGCCGAGACGGGCGGATCACGAGGTCAGGAGATCGAGACCATCCTGGCTAACACAGTGAAACCCCGTCTCTACTAAAAATACAAAAAACTAGCCAGGCGACGTGGCGGGCGCCTGTAGTCCCAGCTACTCCGGAGGCTGAGGCAGGAGAATGGCGTAAACCCGGGGGGCGGAGCTTGCAGTGAGCTGAGATCCAGCCACTGCACTCCAGCCTGGGAGACAGAGCCAGACTCCGTCTCAAAAAAAAAAAAAGAAAGTTTTGCCCAGACAAATGTCCTGGAGAGTTTCCCCAATTCTTTTGTAGTAGTTGCATAGTTTGAGGTCTGTGATTTAATTTTTTAATCCATATTGATTTGATTTTTGTATATGGTGAGAGAGAGGAATCAAGTTTCATTCTTCTGCATATGGACATCCAGTTTTCCCAGCACAATTCATTGAAGAGACTGTTTCTTTTCCCAGTGTATGTTCTTGGCACCTTTGTCAAAAATGAGTTCATTGTAGGTGTGTGAATTTGCTTCCAGGTTCTCTATTCTGTTTCATTAGTCTATGTGTCTGTTTTTATGCCAGTACCATGTGTTTTGGTTACTGTAGCTCTGTAGTATAGTTTGAAATCGGACAATGTGATTCCTCCAGGTTTGTTATTTTCGCTTAGGATAGCTTTGGCTATTTTTTTCTTTTCTTTTCTTTTTTTTTTTTTTTTTTTGAGACAGAGTCTCACTCTCTCACCAGGCTGGAGTGCAATGGTGTGATCTTGGCTCACTGCAACCTCTGCTTCCTGGGTTCAAGTGATTCTCTTCTCAGCCTCCCAAGTAGTAGGGATTACAGACACGTGCCACCATGCCCAGCTAAGTTTTTGTATTTTTAGTGGAGACAGGGTTTCACCGTGTTACCCAGGATGGTCTCGATTTCCTGACCTCGTGATCCTCCCACTTTGGCCTCCCAAAGTGCTAGGATTACAGGCATGAGCCACTGTGCCCAGCCAGCTTTGGCTATTCTAAAATTATGTGATTCCACTTACATTTTAGGATTGTTTTTTCTATTTCTGTGAATAATGACATTGGCATTTTGACAGGGTATGCGTTGAATCTGGTAGATTGCTTTGAATAGTATGGACATTTTAACAATGTTGATTCTTCCAATCCATGAACATGAAATATCTTTCCATTTTTTGGTTTCCTCTTCAATTTCTTCCATCAGTGTTTTATAGTTTTCATTATAGAGATATTTCACTTCTTTGGCTAATTTCTAGGTATTTGTGTGTGTGTGTGTGTGTGTGTGTGTGTGTGTGTGTGTGTGTGTGT
>NC_045456.1:7336532-7385028 GCF_002776525.5 Piliocolobus tephrosceles | reverse complement strand
TGTGTGTGTGTGTGTGTGTGTGTGTGTGTGTGTGTGTGTGTGTGTGTGTATGGCTATTGTCCTTCCCACTCTTTCCTCCCCTTTCCATAGGCAGAGGATCCTCTCTCCATGGCTACCACCACCAGCCCACAGAGAGTTCTGTCAGGCCACTACTGATGTTCACTTAAGGGCTCCTCAGTCAGCTTGTGGTGAATATGGTCCTAGGACTCACCCTTCAAGGAAGTGGGCTCCTCTCTGGCCCAGGGCATGTCTAAAAATGCTGTCCAAGAGCCTAGGCCTGGACTCAGGGACCCCAAGTGCCTTCTTGGTGCTCTACTCCACTGTACTTCAGGTGGTACCTGAAGTCAACACATCTGAGAGTCTCTCACCCAAGGCCCATGGCATACTATTTGGGTAGTACTGTTGGTTATTCACGCTCTTCAGTCAGCAGGTCATGAATACTGCCAGGACTGAGTACTTCCTTTCAAGGTAGCATGTTTCCTTTTGGCCCAGGGTATGTGTAGAAATGTTTTCCATGAGCCAGGACCTGGGATGGGGGCCTCATGAATCTGCCTGGTGCTCTATCCTGTTGTAACTAAGCTGGTATCCAAGATGTAAGACAAAGTCCCCTTTAATCATCTCTCTCCTCTCCTCAAGAGGAAGAAAGAAGTCACTTTCACTGCTGCAAGCTGTGTTGCCTAGAGTCGGGGGAGGGGTGTGCAAGCACTCCTGCAGTGAAAGCAATCTGTCTTGTGTCTGGGAACTCTACAGTCTTACTTGTTCCCCAATATCTTTGAATAGAACGGCTGAATTGCAGAACAGCAAACTTAAGCTCACATGGAGTCCAGCATTTTTTGTTTGTTTTGGACAACTGAATAAGATTTTTAGGAATTCAGATGACAGGATAACTACTTTTGTCTATGTTCTATTTCTTTGCTTTTTCTGTATGATTATGCCACCATTCATTTTTTATGACATGGTATGTCATCCATCACTTTTAAAACAGTTTTTCAAGGTAACATTGACATATAATAAACTGTACATATTTAAAGCGTACAAGTTGATAGGTTTTGACATATGTATACATCTATGAAGTCATCACTATAATTAAGATAACGAACATATCCATCACCGTCAAAAAGTGTTTTTATGCTTACTTATAATGACTCCCTCCTGCCCCTCTCTACCCCCATTCCTAGGCAACAACTGACTTGCTTTCTGATATTACAGATTGGTTTCCATTTTCTAGAATTTGTGCACATCAGATCATAAAGTATGCCCTCTTTTTGTCTGGCCTCTTTCACTCAGCATAATTATTTTGATATTCACAGATCTTATGTGTAGCAACAGTTCATTCCTGTTTATCACTGAGTAGTATTTCATCATATGAATATACCATGATTTGTTTATCCATTAATTGCTCATCATTCTTTAATGGTTTGAGAAAATTATTTTGTGGGCAAGGAAATTTTAGCAGTAAGGAAATTCTATCCCTCAAATTTATTCCTATGTGAGAGGGCCAGTTTATGCCCCATTTTAAGAAACATCAATGGACAAACAATCTGGCAATTGCGTGCTTGTATACACTGCATGTATAGATGTCACACAAAATAAACTGTGATTATTTTACATTTTTAAACAAGGACTAATGTTGTAATGACCTATAAAGATATTCTAAATGGAACCCAATTTATTAATAAATGAAATCCACCATTTACAAAGATAAAACAAGCATTTATCCAGTAATTAAGTGTTTATTTGCTTAATCCCATTATTTTAGGAATTAGGGATATCCCTATGCTTAGCCAATCAAAGGAAACTTTCTGTTTCTTCCTAATAAAAACTCTAGCTTTATCTCTTGACCTACTTCTGTCTTCCTTCTGTTAGTTACGCTATGATCCATAGTACTCTACCCTTAAGATTTTAATAACAAAAGTAACAAAGGGTGTCTCTCTGATTAAACAAATATTGGATAGACAAATGTTTTCTTTGCTCAAAACTGATATTTGTTCTAAGTTCTATTAGTTATCTATTGCTATATAACAAATTACCCCCAAACTTAGAGGCTTAAAAAATAGTAAACTAGGGTGTGGCACACCAACATGGCACAAGTAAACATATGTAACAAACCTGCACGTTATGCATATGTACCCTAGAACTTAAAGTATAATAATAATAATAATAAAAAAATTTAAAAAAATAGTAAACTATAACAAACAATATACAATTTTAGTACATCAGGAATTCAAGAATGGCTTGATGGGTGTTTCTGGCTTTGGGCCCCTGATGAAGTTGTAGTCAAGAAGTCATCCAGGGCTGTAGTCATCTCATAGCTTGACAGGAGCTGGAAGATCCACATCCAACATGGATCTTATGAGGCTCTTGCCATGTGAACCTATCCACAGGGCTTGTAAGTGTCCTCATGATATGGCAGCTAGTTTCCCCTTAGAGTAAGTAATCTAAAAGATCAGTGGTCTTATTGAAACCCTTTTGCAGAATTGTACATAATGAGAGAAATCTAGCATGACTGACTTCATCTTGCTTCTAACCTCACAAGCTAAATTGTTGTTTTGCTTATTCTAGCACAGACAAGATAATTATGAGAAGAATTTAGTGTATAGTTAAACATTGAGGCAAGGGAAATTGACTCCCTCTTTGTCCAGAGCTTGAAGCCACACTGATATAGTTTGGATTTGTGTCCTTGCTCAAATCCATGTTGAATTGTGATCCCCAATGTTGGAAGTGGGACCTTGTGGGAGGTGACTGGATCATGGGGTGTATCCCTCATGAATGGTGTAGTACCATCCTGTTGGTGGTGTTCTCATGATAATGAGTGAGTTCTTACAAGATCTGTTTTTGTTTTTTTTTTTTTTCTGTGAAGTACAATGGCACGATCTTGGCTCACTGCAACCTCCACCTCCCAGGTTCAAGCAATTCTCCTGCCTCAGCCTCCTAAGTAACTGTGATTACAGGCACCTGCTACCATGCCCAGCTAATTTTTGTATTTTTAGTAGAGATGGGATTTCAACATGTTGGCCAGGCTGGTCTCAAACTCCTGACTTCAGGTGATCCACCCGTCTCGGCCTCCCAAAGTGCTGGGATTACAGGCATGAGCCACTGCACCTGGCCAAGATCTGGTTTTTTAAAAGTGTGAGGCAACTCCTCTCTCTTTCTCTTTTGCTTCTGCTTTCCCCATGTGACATACAAGCTCCAGCTTGGCTTTGTGCCATGACTGTAAGCTTCCAGGGGCCTCCTCAGAAGCAGAAGCTGCTATGCTTCTTGTACAGCCTACAGAACCATGAGCCAATCAAACCTCTTTTTAACATAAATTACCCAGTCTCAGGTATTTCTTTATAGCAATGCAAGAATGGCCTAACACACCCATTCATAAGGCAAGGTTAAAATTATAGTAGAGGCTTAAACTTTGCTAAAGAATAGACATAGTTAAAAAATGACCTGCCATCATTTAGCATGTTTCCCAGAGTTATGTAACCAGGGGTTGCAAGATTTGTGATTTACTCAACTACTCCTACAGATAACATCACTATTGTGAAACCTAAAGAACTGGTCTTTGAGATATTTTTCAGACTTAGCATTTCAATACACCAAGAGACACTACTTGGTCCTGAACTTCTACTCCCGGGAACTGAATGAGCTGCATGAAGACAATTTTAGATGCCCTTGTGATTTCATCCCCAGCCAATCAGTTGTTCCGGTTCCCCACCCCGCTTCCCACCAAAATACACTTAAAAACCCTGCCTTTGAATTCTCAGGGAGACAAGTTTGAGAAATTTCTCCCTGTTCTCCCCAGTTGGCCAGTTCTGTGATTATTAAACTCTTTGTTTGCTACAACACCTGCTGTTCACATTGTTTTTGGTGGTGGGGATCAGCAGTCAAGATGAACCCATCAGGTTGTGGCATTATGACCTAGCTTGAAGAAAATCACATTGTGTCAGTTCCATAATGTTCTATTGGTTACATAGGCCAGCCCTATTCAGTTGGTGGGTAGGCTTATATAAAGGCATGAATACCAGGGAGCAGGATCATTGAGTGCTATCTTGGAGGATGGCTACCAAATTTTCTAATACACATTTTCAACACAGTCTCTCTTGGACTGCTCTGAGAATCTTTTAAAAAATGAATTTACAATTTAAACTAGTGGTTCTCCACTGCCCAGACCCCACCCCAGAAACATTTGCCAATATCTGGGGACATTTATGTCTGTCCCAAACGAGGGAAAGAGGTACTACTGGCACATTTGTGCATCTAGTGGGTAGAAGTTAGGAATGATGCTAAACATCCTAAAATACACAAGATATTCCCCCTAACAACAAAGAATTATGCAGCCAAAATATCAACAGTGACAAGGCTAAGAAACCCTGCATTAAACTGTTACAATCTGCTAGAAGGATAAACAGTTTTTCCTTACAAATCCTTCAATATATCATATAGATTCTGCTTTTCATTTTTAGTCAAGTGTAATCAGATTAAGCAAAATTGAGTTATTCCAGTGCAGGATCAAACTGCAGGTGCACGACCAAAAGGGAGTGGGTAGGAGAAATGAGTTGGGCCAAGAAATACACACACACACACACACACACACACACACACACAAACCCCTTTCCCCAGAACAACTGTATGTGCGTTTGGGGGAGGGCTTCCCTTTTATGTGATATACTTGCTGAATTTGCAAAGCGGCATCACATTATGCTATTTTATTAAAAACTCCTTAATAAAGTATCTAGAAACAGCATTACCTGGGTGACACTGTGAATTCTGCAAAAGTCAATCTGGGATTTTAAAGACAAGCAGAAGAATGAGAACATGAATTTGATTGAGTTTTGTTGACAATGTATAGTTTATAGAGCTTTCCTCTAACCCTTGGAAAGTCTTCTTTGCATCTGTAGTTTATCTGAGCACTCAGAAGGGGTTAAGTTAATATAATCCATAACACAGTAGCTGGTTCTGCCAGTGACTGATCTCCTCCTCCCTCAAAAGTGCTTAGAAGCTGAGGAGGAGTGATTATTAAGCAGACTGCCAGATTTGGGGACAGCCTCAGGACTCCTTGTGCTTGCTAACAATTAGGGAGATAAAAAAGATAAGCCTGAACTCTAATTGTCCTTGAACAAACCATGCAGAACTGAATTGGCTTCTGGGCAATGTTCAGAGCCACTGGAACAATGGACAAAAGCTGGATTGGACCATACCTCTTGAGTGTCTCTAGGCTAGGACATAAGTAACGATTCTTAAAAAAAAAGAAAAAATGTAAACGTATCTCGGCGTTGTAAGTTTGCTCAGTTGAAGAATACATATACCTATATTCTCAATCTTGTTTTAGAAAACAAGACTTAGCCGGGTGTGGTGGCTCACACCTGTAATCCCAGCACTTTGGGAGGCAGAGGCAGGTGGTGGATCACTTGAGGTGAAGAGTTCAAGACCAGCCTGGCCAACATGGCAAAACCCCATCTCTACTAAAAATACAAAAATTAGCCTGGCATGGTGGCACATGCCTGTAATCCCAGCTACTTGGGAGTCTGAGACATGAGAACTGCTTGAACCCGGGAGGCAGAAGTTGCAGTGAGCTGAGATTGAGCCACTGCACTCCAGCCTGGATGACAGAGTGAGACTCTGTCTCAAAACAAAAAACAAAAACAAAGAAACCCCACGAACTTAAGAAATAACTATAAAATGTTTTCCTCTCTTCCACATGGGAAACCATGTGAAGTGTTGGGAGGAGAGGAATAAAATAATTCCTAGAGATGGAATTATTAGCATACCTAAAAGAGATTAGCATACCTAAAAGTAGGGGAATCCATTATCTCATCCTCCAGTTTGGCATGTGCTTGGGCAGCAAATAAGAGAGAGACACAAAGAGAAATAAGACAGAAAGAGACAGAGGAAAGAGAGAAAGGGAGGAAGAGAGAGAGGAGAGAGAGAAATGTTACTTTCAGCGGAAACAGGATCTTTGCAGATGTGATTACGTTAAGAATCTTGACAGTTTCATTGGACTGAAAACAAGGTGTCAGCAGGGCCAGACTCTGCCTGGAGTCTCTAGAGGGGGTCCATTCCTTGCCTCCTCCAGCTTCTGGGGGCTACCTGCTTCCTTAGCTTGTGGCTTTATCACTCCAATCTCTGCCTCTGTGGCCACACTGCCTTCTCTGCGTGTCTGTCAAACCTTCCTCTACCTCTTTCTTATAAGGATCCATATGACTGCATTTAGCGCCCACCATGATAATTCAGGATAATCTCCCCATCTCAAGATCCTTAGCTTAATCACATCTGAAAAGATCCTATTTCCATATAGGGTAACAACATTTACAGGTTCCAGGGATTCAAACATTATATATTTGGGGTGGGGGAGACATTTTCCAGCCTAATGTATCTTGCCCTGCCCTAGTCCTTCCAGGGTTTATCTCCACACCCGGTTTATCTGCACATGTGCGCGCGCGCACACACACACACACACACACACACACACACACACACACACTCCTCCCCCAGCCCGTTTTCTTCCTCAATAAAGTTTGATGACCCCAAATCTTAAAATGTATTAGTCTGAAGAGCTAAACTCCAGCAGGAGAGGGCTATGTTTGCATTCCACTAGTGGTGGTGCTAGTGGTGAAGTAGGTTTTAGTAGATCTTTCTCATGGAGCAAAGACAAGGAAGAAAAACAAAGGAGAATGTTAACTTTCCATATTGAAAGAGGTTGAATACTCTTATTTTCTAGGTGAAGAATTTCTTCACCTAGAAAATCATATGTAAATCATATGATTAGTCAAGGAGCTGTTATAAAAATGAGTATAGAGATATCTTGCCAGAGGGATGGCTAATCATTGTTGGTCCTCAAAGGTAAACCTGGTTGGATACTTTCGGCTTGAATTCTATAAGCCAAAAATATAAATGCTTCCCAAAAGTCTAGAAGATGCTGTCCTTCCTTTCCCTCACACCTGTCTGTCTAGGAGACCTACTTGTTTTCATTCAATAAAGACATAAGGGGTTCACTCTGAAGCTTTTACTTTGAAAACTAGAAATTAAATGTATACTGTTTATCTGAGGCTCAACCTCTGCATATTTTATATTGCTCTTCAGCTTTGGTTAAAAGACTTCCTGCTACCTAGTGGGTGTCATTAAATACAGACCTGATGTATCCAGCTAGAGGAACAATACTTCCTGAAATCAGTGTGCTTTAGGTTTATAAGAAAAGATTTTTTAAAAATTCAGCTACATATACATAAGGAAGAATTTGTTTTAGAAAAAAAGATTAAAGCTAGAAGAGTTCTGAAGTTAAATGGTAAACTTGTTCAGTTTACAGATAAAGAAACTGAGGTCCAGAAAGATAACAAGATGTATCAGTTAGCTATTGCTGTGTAACAAACAACCAGACAATTTTAGCAGCTTACAATAAGCATGTATTTAGCTAATGCATCTCTGAACTAGCTGAGTTTTGGCTGATCTAGGCTTCTGTGGCTAGGGGAGTTCTGTGGTTTTCTGCCTATGACTCTCATCTTCCTTGAACCAGTGGGCCAAATAGATGGTGGTGTTGATGGTGATGGTGAAGGCACAAGAGGGCAAGTGGACATGGACAAGGACTTTTAAAGCTTACACTTGGAACTGAAGTAATTTCTGCTCATATGTCATTGGCCAAGGTATATCACATGGCCAAAGCCAAAGTTAAGGGGCAGGGAAATACTCTCTGCCCACAGTGAGGTCCTGCCAAGGGTGTTGATTGGGGGTGGGGTGATGAATTGGAGGCAATCAATTAATCCTTCACCCAAAATTTGCCTAAGGTCATAAAGCCATTGACCCAATTAGGACACTGGAATTCAGGGCTCCTAATCCCCAAATCCACAGTTTCCCCATTAGCCAGGCGTGCACTCAGTGGAACAAACAATAGGTATATTAAAATATCTCTTTGGAAAAGGTAATTTATCAAGATGACACAACACTGCACAACAGATTGCATTTATATTATCTGGATTTACTATTTTCTGTCCATGTGATTATTAAGAGCCATTCATAGATTTCTATAATTATGATCTGCAAAGGCTTATGAAACTTTGATGCATGTTAAACTTGGTACTGTTTTCATTCATTGTCAACCCAAGTTTCTCCAGCCTGTGAGTACTAAAGTGGTCATATTAAAAAGAAAAGTCCAGATTTCACTGGTTTTGCAAAATCTCTTTCTGGCAGCTTGTAAGAAGCCTTCCCATTGTCTTCTCCTCAAATCCCTCAAGGGTATCTGCTACTTGGCACTGCTGATCACCGCAGCCAGCACCTCTGGGAGAGTGCTGATGTCCCAGGTACTCCAGAACTGTGAACTCTCAAGTCACCAAAGTTACGTTATGTTCCCTGCAGCCTTCATTCACTGTCCTCAGCCGAGCTATATATAGTACAATGCTGCTTGTGACCTGTGTATTCAGGATTTCTCACTAAAATGGATTCCTCACATTTTCTTTCTTTTCTTTTCTTTTCTTTTTTTTTTTTTTTTTGAGATGGAGTCTCGCTCTGTCGCCCAGGCTGGAGTGCAGTGGCCGGATCTCAGCTCACTGCAAGCTCTGCCTCCCGGGTTTACGCCATTCTCCTGCCTCAGCCTCCTGAGTAGCTGGGACTACAGGCGCCCGCCACCTCGCCCGGCTAGTTTTTTGTATTTTTAGTAGAGATGGGGTTTCACCGTGTTAGCCAGGATGGTCTCGAACTCCTGACCTCGTGATCCACCCGTCTCGGCCTCCCAAAGTGCTGGGATTACAGGCTTGAGCCACCGTGCCCGGCCTTTTTTTTTTTTTTGGGACGAGTTTCCCTATGTTGCTCAGGCTGAAGTGCAGTGGGGTGATCTCAGCTCACTGCACCCTCTGCCCCTCGGGGTTCAAGCGGTTCTTCTACCTCAGCCACCTGAGTAGCTGGGATTACAGGCACCTGCCACCACGCCTGGCTAATTTTTGTATTTTTAATAGAGATGGTGTTTCACCATGTTGGCCAGGCTGGTCTCGAACTCCTGACTTCAGGTGATCCTCCTGCCTCAGCCTCCCAAAGTGCTGATTATAGGCATGAGCCACTGCACCTGGCCATGGGTTCCTCAGACTTTCTTATTAGCCCATCTCTCCAGAAAGCTCAGATATCAAGCTAGAGGCCTATATTCAAAAGACTATTTTTGACTCTTCCCCACGTGCAAACTTCCTCTTCCTTCAGCCAAGGATGCTTATGCAAATTACTTTATAGATATTAATTCACTAGAGATATTCACATCAAAGTTTACACCTAAACTAAGACTTTATCAGTATATTTTGTTTGAAGAATGAACTCTTAGATTAACATTAAAAATATTGTTGCCCAAAATAGAATTCAGCAGATGAGTTAGTCAGTCATTCTCATTAAGAAAGAAAAATTAATGATTAATAGCTGATTTTAGTGACTTTCTCTGTAGCTCTTTTGGTTTTTCTTTTTTAGAAATTATTACTTGAGGATTTTTTAATGGTTTCTAAAATGCAATTTATAGAAAACTTCTTAATTTCATGGGGCATAACTAAGTTGAATTAGAACATGGCAAATCCATTTAATTTTGCTGAGAATGTATTTAGAAACTGAATCTTCTGCTAAATGCTTCTGCCAAAGGCCATTTTTTTCTCTGTGCTGAAATACATTTTCAATATGACTCTAAAGATGTGGATCAAATGGCGATCCCAATTTCAGCTTTTCTTTTCAGTTTATATATCTGTACCTTATTTACCCTTGGTTAGAAAAACAAAATGGAAGAACCTCTTTAGCAAATACTTTCCTCATTAGGTAGCACATTGTAATGAGGGATCTGGCTTAACCCCTCTCAAACATTTTAAGCCAAAAGCAAACATGAGCATTTCAAATGACCCTTCTGAAACTCATCTGTCTCAATGTTATAATTTTATGCTGAACTCTTTTGAAACTTACTATCTTCTCTCTATATTTACCAACCAAAGAGACAAAAACCCAAAGTATTGATATTTTATAAACATAAAATTATGTTATATTAAATATGGTTTTTAAAACTACACATGCCACCCAGATACTCTGATTTACCCTTGTACAAAAGCATTGCCCCCAGGCATTTTTGTAAGTGCTGTTCTTCTAGATTTTACTAATATAGCATCCACTGACTGTATCTGCCCATATCTATTTGGGCCTTACCATTTTAGTGGGAGGGCTTAATTTCTAACTGCCAATATGTCATCTCTTTTCCTGAGGATTTTCTGTGGCCACTGAAGCCCTCTCTATCCATGCACAGGGAAGGCCAAAAGTGCCAAGAAATTACCATCTGCCTAGGAACAGTTCTCAGGCAATATCCAATGAAAGCTGACATGTAAACACCCCCACTCCCTTCTCTCTCCAGTAGAATAATTCTCAGGCATTTGTTTGTTTTATACTGACTCCCAGAGTTTCCCAGTGTGACTGAATTCTAGTTACTCACAGGGGAAATTGTCTTGATAATATAGCCTTTATTGGCCCCTTCCCGTCCCTGACATACTACCCTACTCACCTACCAGAACATCCTAAATTATCTGCCAAATAAATTATTTGCAGTCATATCTGTGTCTCAGGTCAGCTTCTTTAGAAACTAAACTTATTAATGGTATCAGGAAGACCATCATGCCCTGATACCAAGAAGTGGCTGCTGCTATAATAAATACCTAAAAATGTGGAAGCAGTTTTAGAACTGGGTAATGGGTAGATGCTGGAAGAGTTTTGAGGTACATGCTAGAAAGAGCCAACATTGCCATGAATGAACTTTGTATTAGCTTGTTTTCACACTGCTAATAAAGACATACCTTAGACTGGGTAATTTGGTTTTTTTTGTTTTTTTTTTTTTTGAGGTGGAGTCTTGCTCTGTCACCCAGGCTGGAGTACAGTGGCCGGATCTCTGCTCACTGCAAGCTCCGCCTCCCGGGTTTACGCCATTCTCCTGCCTCAGCCTCCCGAGTAGCTGGGACTACAGGCGCCCGCCACCTCGCCCGGCTAGTTTTTTTGTATTTTTTAGTAGAGACGGGGTTTCACCATGTTAGCCAGGATGGTCTCGATCTCCTGACCTCGTGATCCGCCCGTCTCGGCCTCCCAAAGTGCTGGGATTACAGGCTTGAGCCACCGCGCCCGGCGACTGGGTAATTTGTAAAGAAAAAGAGGTTTAATGGACTCACAGTTCCACATGGTTGGGGAGGCCTCACAACCATGGCAGAAGATGAAGGATGAGCAAAGTCACGTCTTACATGGTGGCAGGCAAGAGAGCATGTGCAGGGGAACTGCCCTTTTTAAAACCATCAGATCTTGTGAGGCATATTCACTGTCAAGAATAGTACAGGAAAAACCCACCCCCAGGATTCAGTGACTCCCACTGGGTCCCTGCCACAACACGTGAAGATTATGGGAGCTACAATTCAAGATAAGATTTTAGTGGGGACACAGCCAAACCATATTAAACTTTTAAAGATAATTCTGCTGAGGGATCAGAAAAAAAAAAAAAAAAAAAAAAAAGAGTAGAGCTGTAGAGAGAGCCTCAATCTTCTTAGAAAATACCTAAACAGTTATAAACATAATATTGGTAGAAATATTGACAGTAGAGGCTATTTTGATATGGTTTCAGATGGAAATACAGAACACGTTATTGGAAACTGGAGAAAAGGCAAACCTTGTTATAAAGTGGTAAACACCTTAGCTGAATTGCATTCATGTTGTAGTGTTTTGTAGAAGGTAGAACTTGTGAGCAATGAAATTGCATATGTGACTGAGGCAATTCCAAGCAAAGTGATGAAGGAGTGGCCTGCCTTCTCTTGACTGCTTATAGTAAAATATGAGAAGAGAGAAATAACTTAAAGACAGAATTATTAATCAAAAAGGAAGTAGATTTTAAAAATTTGGAAATGTCTCAGCCTATTCATATTAAAAGAAATGAAAAAACTTGTGCAGGAAAGAACATGAAGGATATGGCCAAATTTGACAAGGAGATTAGATCAGCCGTCTAAACAGAAACTAGGAATTATTCATCAAGACAATGGGGAGATTAGTCTATCATCTAAATAGTAGCCATGACCTGTTATCCAAGACAATGAAAGAATAACCCTGAAGGCCTTTCAGAGATCATTGGGGCTGTGCCTTCCATCACAGATCCAGAGTGCAATAACCTGGGGTGGGGCAGAATGATTTCAAACGTGGAGTTGCCACTGCCCAGGGCTCTGCTCCGTGGGCTCTGCTCCCTGCGCTCTACTGCCGCCTTCCTCAGTTGCCCTAGGTATGGCTTGAGTGGGTGCAATAAAGTGTGTTGCATCCAAAAAAGCCGTGGAAACAGGGCTTCCTGGAGTCTTGCAGGTCCAACTGATGCCCAGCAAAGCTGCAGAGGCAGGACCTCCAGTCCAGTGTGTCGGGAAAATGGGCCTTTTTCTCCAGTGTGTAAGTTGGGACCTTCACCCTGGTGGATCTGGAAGGCAAAGCATTGAGGCAAAGAAGATTATTCTCAAGCCTTAAGGTTTTGGACTCGCTCAGGACATGTTACTCCTTTCTTCTTTTCTATTCCTGTTTTGGAATGGGAATGTCTGTCCTGTGCCTATCTCACCATTGTATTTTGGAAGCATATAACTTGTTTGATAACACAGGCTCACTGTTGAAGAGGAATTTACCTTAAATCTCACCCATATCTGATTTAGATTACATTTATGTATTTATGTTGGTGTTTGTTTGTTTTTGTTTGTTTGTTTTGAGACAGTCTTACTCTGTAGCCCAGGCAGTGGTGTTATCTTGGTTCACTGCAACCTCTGCCTCCTGGGGCAATTCTCGTGTCTCGGTTTCCCAAGTCGCTGGGGTTACAGGCATGTGCCACCATGCCTGGCTTATTTTTGTATTTTTAGTAGAGATGGGGTTTCGCCATGTTGGCCAGGCTGGTCTCAAACTCCTGGCCTCAAGTCATCCACCTGCCCAGCTTCCCAAAGTGTTGGGATTACAGGTATGAGCCACTGTGCCCAGCCTAGATTTTATTTAGGTAAGACTTTGGACTTAGGCTTGTGAGTTGATGCTGTAATGAGTTAATACTTTGGGGGTTATTGGAATAGGATGAATGCATTTTTGCATGTGAGAAGGGAATGAATTTTGAGGGCCAGGAGCAGAATGTTATAGCCTGAATATTTGTACCCCACCCCCAAATTTATATGTTGACATTTTAACCCCTAGCATGATGGTATTAGGAAATGGGGACTTTGGAGAGGTGATTGGGTCATGAGGGCAGAGCCTTCATGAATGGGATTAGTGTCATTTTAAAAGAGACTCCAGAGAACTCGCTCACCCCTTCCACTATGTGAAATTACAGTGAGAAGATGGTTATCTATGAACGAGAAAATGAGCTGTCACCAGACGCCAAATCTGTAGACACCTTGATCTTGAACTTTCCAGCCTCCGGAAGTGTGGGACATAAATTTCTGTTGTGTATTTTGTATAGTAGCTAGTTTAAGGTATTTTGTATAGTAGCTTGAAAATACTAGGACAGGTATTATACCTATTCTTCAAAAATCTTCAATGTCTAAAGTAAATTTTGTCTCTTCCATCCAAGAAGTTTTTCTTTCTCGCCCTTAAGATATAATTTCTCATGCCTGGGAACTCTCCGGGGTGATTTAGCTAATGTTTCCTCTTATCTTCTGTTCTCCCCTAATACATATGAAAGTTTCCATATGGTAAAGACCATTTCTTGTATATGTTTACATGCACTGCATTGTTATTACCTTGAGTGGGTCAGTGGAATGGGTGGGTGAAAGGAAGGATGGATGCATTCATAGATGAATAGCTGGATAATAAATTGATGAATGGGTGGAAAGATGGATGCATGGATGGAGAACAGATGAATAATAGATGAAGAAGTACATGGATGAGTGAGTGGATATGTGAATAAATGTAATAGCAGTTTAAAAAGTCATTTTTCCATGACACTTTAGTTCCTTACAGGCATAAGTTACCCAAGGGTCACATTCAATTAATAGTCATTTTACCATTCCATGCCTTATTAGAACTTTAACATCCCTTCTCATCATATCATGAATTAGAACAAAATTTCTCCTATTCACCAATAAGATGTATTTCTCCCAGTCAGATTTATTAAAACACATAAACCTCCTTATCAAATAATTTGTTTTGTCTGTCCAAAAAGGAATACTGATTATGGCTTTGTATTAGGTCGTTCTTGCATTGCCATAAAGAAATACCTGAGGCTGAGTAATTTATTAAAAAAAGGGGTTTAATTGGCTCATGGTTCTGCAGGATTTACAGGAAGCATGGTGCCAACATCTGCTCAGCTTCTGGGGAGGCTTCAGCAAGCTTACAATCATGGCAGAAGGCAAAGGTGGAGCAGGGACATCACATGGTAAAAGCAGGAGCAAGAAAGAGAGAAAGCGCGAGGTGCTACACTTGTTTTGTTGTTGTTGTTGTTTGTTGTTTTGCTTTTTTGTTTTCTTTTCTTTTTTTTTTTAGACAGAGTTTTGCTCTTGTTTCCCAGGCTGGAGTGCAATGGTGCGATCTCGACTCACTGCAACCTCCGCCTCCCGGGTTCAAGAGATTCTCCTGCCTCAGCCTCCCGAGTAGCTGGGATTACAGACATGTGCCACCACACCCGGCTAATTGTGTATTTTTAGCAGAGATAGGGTTTCTCCATGTTAGTCAGGCTGGTCTTGAACTCCCGACCTCAGGTGATCCTCTCGACTTGGCCTCCCAAAGAGCTGGGGTTACAAGCATGAGCCACTGCGCCTGGCCTAAGGTGCTACACTTTTAAACAGCCAGATCTCATGAGAAGTCACTCACTATCTCAAGCACAGCGTGAAGAGAATGGTGCTAGACCATTCATGAGAAATCCACCTCCGTGATCCAACTACCTCCCACCAGTCCCCACCTCCAATACTGGGGATTAAAATTCAACATAAGATTTGGGCGGGGACACATATTCAAACTATATGAGGCATATAATTTTTATTATATATATTTTATATATTTATATATTTTATATTTATTTATTATTTAGTCACATAAATACAGTGTGCTTATAGAGAAAAAAAACAAACTTTCCCATAAAAGATGGAAAAAGCTAATGTTATACAAATGTGGCCCAAGAGACCACAATGGAGTTGACTGAATATCAAGTGCAAAATTTGACAATGATCTTGGGAAAAAGAGCTACTGTTTATTGAATATTTCTACGTGTCATTTAATTTTCACAACTATTTTGTGAGTTAGAGATTATTATTTCTACTTTATAAATAATAAGATGTTATCATTTATAGATAAAGAAATATAAATACATAGAGATTCTGAATCTTGCTCAAGGTCACAGATGGGGAAACCAAGATTGACAGTTGCAGTATTGTTATCAATTCAACATAGTTCAGACTCATGCTTTTTCCTCCTTATCTTAGGATGCACACATGGCCACCACCAAGGAGGAAGAACTAGGAAATAATTACGTTGTTCCTACATCAAAGCTTTAAACAGAGAAAAACTGGAGTAAGTGTGTCCCCACTCCCCAATCCACAGGCCCTAATAACATCAACAGCTTGAAACCAGGAGTCATAACTATCTCAGTTTTCCACTTTGCAAATCAGGGACTAGAAAGGAGAGGAGACTGAGGAGTGAGGGAAAAAAAGGGAATGGAAGAGAAGAGGGCTCTGGGATATCTCAGGATTAACTTTATCAAAGGCAAAACCAGAGTCTTTCCTTCTCACTCTTTCTCCTGCCAGGCCCCTTGACTATTAATCAGATTTAACTGCAAGTCATTCACTTCTTAAGAAGAGGTGTCTAGGAAAAGAATAGAACATGGCCTGCTGTTTTCAGGTACAGTGTATTCCATAGCATTGTACTTAAGAGATGGGCTGAGTTTGAATCCTAGCCCTATTCCTTTTTAGATATGTGACTTTTAACCTCTCTGCACCTCTGATGCCTCATCTGTGAAATGGATGCAATTATACTACCTACTTCATTGTGTTGCTGTAAGGATCAAATAAATAATTCACATGTAGCTTTAAGCCAAGACCTGGCATTAATATTCAGTAGATGTCAATAGTGATGATAATGATCATGATGAAATAAATAAATAAATGATCATGATGGTGGTTGTGATGCGATGGGACAATTTTGTCTGAAGAACTCTAGGAAGGCTTTGTAGAAGAGTGACATTTCAGCTTGGCATAAAACAATGAGAAGCTTGCCAGCTGAAGGAGAGAGTGAAGAATATTTAGGGCATTTCAAGCAGCATGTGAGAAAAAATTATAGGGCAGTAAAAGAGCCTACCTAAAAATAACAAGCACTTCTGTGTGGCTGCATTCACTACATTTTTGATTGTCTTTCTTTTTTTTTTTTTTTTTTTTTTTTAAGACAGGCTCTCACTCTGTTGTCCAGGCTGGAGTACAGTGGCACAATCTTGGCTCACTGCAACCTCTGCCTCCTGTGTTCAAGAGATTCTCCTGCCTCAGTCTCCCAAGTAACTGGGACTACAGGCGTGTGCCACCACACCCACTAACTTTTATATTTTTAGTAGACACGGGGTTTCACCATGTTGGCCAGGCTGGTCTGGAACTCCTGACCTCAAGTGATCCGCTCACCTCGGCCTCTCAAAGTGCTGGGATTACAGGTGTGAGCCATCATGCCTGGCCGATTGTCTTAGGAATTTCTTAAAGGGGAATGTTAACTTGAGAATCACCTTCATGGAAAAGGCTACTGAAAACACAAACGTTTTATCTTAATACAGATGCTTTTTAACTTACTATGGGGTTACTTCCTGATAAACCCATCTTAAGTTGAAAATATCATTAAGTGAAAAATGCATTAAATACACCTAACTTACTGAACATCATAGCTTTAGTCTAGCCTATCTTGAACATGCTCACTTCCATTAGCCTATAGCTAGGAAAAATCATCTAACACAA
Source organism: Piliocolobus tephrosceles (assembly GCF_002776525.5). Classification (NCBI taxonomy): domain Eukaryota; kingdom Metazoa; phylum Chordata; class Mammalia; order Primates; family Cercopithecidae; genus Piliocolobus; species Piliocolobus tephrosceles. The sequence goes on along the minus strand of NC_045456.1, from coordinate 7,368,139 downwards.
AGCCTATTTTATAACAAAGTGCCGAACAGCTCATGTAATTTATTGAATGTCATGCTGAAAGTTAAAAAGAGAATGGCTGTATAGGTACTGGAGCTGTGGTTTCTACTGAACGCATATATTGCTTTTGCAGCATTGTAAAGTAAAAAAGTTGTTAAGTCGAGCCATCTTAAGTCAGGGATCATCTGGACTGAGAGACCTCACATACAAGAAAGGCGAGAGAGGAGCAAAGACCTTGTTCAAATGATTGGCCTCTAAATTGGATTATTTTCCTCCACCTTCAATGTTAGAAGTATCAGCGAAGTAGATTTTATTCCTCTGCCAGGTAGGTCCTCCCTGGAAAGCAGAAACTGAATTAGAATTAGGTAAGAAAGAGGTGTGTTGCACAGGTGATACCTGTGAAAGATAAAAGGATTATGAAGCAGATTTGGCTAGGGAGAACCTTGGACAACGAAGCAGCTCTGACAAAGTCTCCAACAACCCAATGGGAAGCTCTGTGGCAAAGACTGCCCATTAGAAGAGTCTCCCATTGGGCAGAAATGACCAGGTTGTAGGTCTCCTGCCATGCTGAGTCTTTGGCTGAGGGCTGCCTCGGAAGATCATGGCTTCAGCTAGAGAGTTTAGGTGGATTTTAAAGGCACTGACTAGCTGGAGGTTCTTAGCAAACCGTACTCTTTGCTGCTAACAACATGTTTTTTCTTGGTGGGAGATCTGAGTGGTGCATCTCTGTGGATGCCATAGTTCCTCTGATGAAATGTCTCCTGAGAGAGCATTGTGGATGGGCGGGTGGAAGGAGAGAAATACGTAAACTATCAGGAGACCTGGTTTCCAACCATCACTCAACATTAGTTTACTGTAACAGTCTCTTTCTCTCTTTTCAGTGGCTTGACACAACAATGATTTATTTAGCTTCCAATTCCGTGAGTCAGAAATTTGGGTTGGACTTAGGTGGTGGTTCTCAGTGAGTCTCAGTTGGACCCATTCATGCATCCATAGTTAGTGATTGGGATAGCTGAGGGATGTTTGGTGTTTATAACCTCAGATGTGATCGCTTGCCATTACTTCAAGTGGCTTCTCATCCTCCAGCAGGCCAGCCTGTCTTCAGCCACAAGGTGGTGGCAAAATTAAGCATGCTAGGATTCTTGAGACCTAGGTTATAGCTGGCATAAGGCTATTTCTAGCACATTTTGCTGGGGGAAAAAACGTCATAAAGGCCGGAATAAATAGAGAGTTAGCCTCTACATTTTAATGGGAAGAGCGTCAAGGTCTTATTTCAAGTAAGTATGGATACAGTGATGAAGAATATGTGTGCATTTTCACAATTTGTGAAATTCATAATTCTTCATACTCTATAAGAGAAGTGTTAAAATTAGGTTTATGTGAAGAGAAATAAGACAAGGTCTTTGCATTCCACAAGCTCTATGATATGATTAAAAGATGTTGCATGTCGTAGAAACTGGGATGACAAAACTACAATAAGAATGTAGATAAAAATAAATACTGTACTGTGACAGTCTTTTAACCTCTCTGCATCTCAGTCTTCTCAGCTATGAAGGGGTGGGGGAATCTATTTGAAATTTTAAAAATATCTGATTTCAGATGGCAAAAATTCTTATTCAGAAATTGCATGGAACTAGAATGGTATTAAGCGCATGAAATCTGTGCCAGATTGCCTGAGTTTGAAACCAGGCTTTAGAATTGACTAATTGTGTCATCTTGGGTGAATTATAAAACCTTGCTGGAGCTCAGTTTCCTCATTCTTAAAATGGAATTAATAATAGTACCTTCCTAATAGGGTTTAAAATCTAAAGAGCTATAAAGCATTTACAATAGTGCCTGGCACAGAGTGAATATTCAGCAAATGCTAATTCTAACTCCTACCCTCCTACAAATATGTGTTCCCACATACAAATACTCTTAAGTAAATCTGGGTTTTGGAGTGAGAACTTAAGGGGTGAATGTGTCCATGTTAGGTTTGGCAGTAGCTATATCTAAGGAAAAACTTTAGTACTACTTTTCTTGTGTCCTAGTTTCTGAGAAAAGGTAAAAAGCACGTTTCTTTTAGAGTACAGTTTGTGTTGCTTCTGGACTGCCTAGTAACAAAAGCCTCTTCTCATTCTTTTTCTGCTCTGATGGTTTTTACCTCAACAATTTAATTGAAAGTTAAAACAAAAATTATTGAGTTCTGCCTCCCCGACCAGTTGAAGTCACTGAATCTCAATCAAAGTGCTTCAGAAACCTATAAACATCATAGCCTTCTGTAACCTACTCAGAATTATTAACTTGCTATTTAAAAAATTTTTTTTGTATGCTTGGCAACCAGGCTTTCTTTGCTATAGACATAATGAGGCTTCACTCTTAAGTCAGCCTTACAGCCTGAGGGGTCTGGTCAATCTCTTTTCAAAGGCAACATTTCCACACTTTTAGGTCTTTGATTAAAGAAAGAAAATGTGTGTTGGTAAGTGCTTCTAATGGTACAAAACGCAAAGAGGAAGACTATTACCAATCATAATCATCAGAAGGAGAGTTTACAAGTGAAAGAAGAGGAGTGAACATTTTTAGATGACTATAATGAAGTCTCTAATTCTAACATAGCAAATTAGCTCTTCATTTTGAAAGGTGGCACTTCACTGCTGGTGAAGGGATGTAGAAGTGGCGTTAGGACAGGGAGACGGTTGCACTAGAAGGAGATGAAATACACCTTAGCAAGCCTCGCTCTAATCCTATGAGAAGCCTCTTTGCCTTGGGATCAGAAATGGGGGCATTTTCATTATTGCTAAGAGTTACCCTGAAGCCTAGCAGTGTTTTCAGTAAAACACTGCATAATTTGCTTCATGTTTCCATGAGGATGTTTCATCTTGTTTATTGAAAGAGGAAGCACAGTTGAGGACCTGTCATCATTGGGAACTAGTAAGTTTCTGCTTTTCTCTATGCCACATCTTAAATTACTTTGATATTAAAGAAATGTGACTGTAGACATGAGACAGGAACTGAGCATCCTGTTTATTTCCCTAGAGGTGAAAAAAAAAAAAAAAAAAAACCAAAAAACAAAAAACACAACATACCATTGCCAAGAAAGAAATAGAAATCACAGCTGCTGGATTCTCCTTATTGGTTTTTTTTCCACCAGTCTTTCAGCTCCCTAATTCTTTATCCCTAGTTTCTACTTACTCTTGTTTCAGTGCACTTTTTTCTTCATTTTCCTATTTGTCCATTTCACCTCTCAGGAGAACTCTGAGTCATAAATATCTCTCTGGTTCTCTCCCTTGTCCGCTGAGAGATGATGTGGTCTAGCGGTTACGCACCCAATTACAGAAACACACTTCTTAACCATGTAAGTGCAGGTGAGGTGTTTGCCCTTTCTATGCCTCATTTTCTCATCTGTAAAAGGGATGTAAATAGTCCTATATCATAGGGCGGTTGTAAGGATACCATGAGAGAACACACGTAAAGCATCTGGAATCAATATTGGCTCTATTATCATATCCTCTGCCCTCACCCCTTTCCACAGATGCTGTAATACTCATCATCTATCTGGATATATATTTGATTTCTGTCGGACACTAGCAGAATTTAAAATACACTAATATGTCCATGGGGAGGAATGAGGAAAGATTGGGGTGGTCAGTAAAAAGGGCAAATCAGTCTACTTCCCTGCTGCGTCGAAGAGTCATTTTCCTGCGCTGACAAGCCACCAGCTACTCTGAAGCCAATTCCATTTTAAGTCATGTGCATTTCATGGCACTTCAATCTTGGACCTCCAGGTTGATTGATGTGGAGGAGAGGAAATGCATATCTGAATGGCTGGAATGATACCACCACCCTTTCAGGGAAGAGTTTCGCTTTACACCACGCAGCCAAGACCTCAAAGATATGTGAATAGTTACTTGGTTGGCATTATTTACCATGTTAATAATTAATTACATTTATTAGACATTGTAAAAACTTTTTATAGTGGAGAATTTAAAACATATACAAAAATAGATGCATAACATGGGCACCCACATCCTTTCACCTATCTTCAGCAAGTATCAACTCAGGGCCAATCCTGTTTCATTTTTGTCCCTACCCACTTCTCTACTTTCCAAATGATTTTGAAGCAAATCCTGGCTATCGTGTCATTTTACCCATAAATATCTCAGCAAGTTTTTCTGAAACAGAATCAGCAAACTCTGGCCTGTGGGCTAACCTCCTATTTTGCAAATAAAGTTTATTAGAACAAAGTCACACCCATTCATTTACCTATTGTCTATTGACTGCTTTCCCAGCAGGGACAGCACCCTGTGGTCCACAAAGCCCAAAATATTTCCTCTTTGGCCCCTTAAGAGAAAGCATGCTCACCTGTGCTTTAAAAGATACGCTTTTGGGCCGGGTGCGGTGGCTCAAGCCTGTAATCCCAGCACTTTGGGAGGCTGAGACGGGCGGATCACGAGGTCAGGAGATCGAGACCATCCTGGCTAACCCGGTGAAACCCCGTCTCTACTAAAAAATACAAAAAACTAGCCGGGCGAGGTGGCGGGCGCCTGTAGTCCCAGCTACTCCGGAGGCTGAGGCAGGAGAATGGCGTAAACCTGGGAGGCGGAGCTTGCAGTGAGCTGAGATCCGGCCACTGCACTCCAGCCCAGGAGACAGAGCCAGACTCCGTCTCAAAAATAAAAATAAAAAAAAAAATAAATAAAAGATACGCTTTTAAAACACCTTTAAAAACACAACTACAATACCATTATCACACCTAAAAAAATTGTGATAATTTACTACAAAGTCACTTACAATTGTTTAGGACTTTACGTCTTTTGAAATGCCTTCATATTTGTTATCTCATTTGAATCTTGCAACAGTCTCTGTGGGCTAAGAAGGAGAACCCTAGTGTCATTTAAATCCCTTTTATATATGAAAAAATGGAAGCGTAGAGTTTAAAAGTAACTTCATCAAAGGCAGGCAGCTAATAAGCAATTTTAATAGAATTCAGCCTCTGATACCTTGTTGTGGGGCAATCAGAAGCTTAAATTCTGCAGTATGTGAATGATAAATTCCCTGTGTATTTCTCAGCTGTTCCATTTCAAGAGTATTTGACTTGAAGAACCTGGTATGGGATATATATTTCAGACATGGCTTGGAGTTAATTTAAGGTGAGTCTCCTTCAAGCAGTAAAAATAACAGGTTTTTATATTGAGTGAGAGTTCCCGTGGGACCACTCTGAGTTTGAAGTGCCATGGTGGCGCTTGGAGAAAAATCTATGGATAAGCCTGTTTTCTAGCATCTTCCTTAGAGAAGAACGTGGTGTGTTATTTTACAGGCCAAAGACAAAAGGTGAAATGTGAAGTTTGGATTCATTTTAGTTGCATGAGCACCCAGAGTCTGGGGGTGCATCCTGGCCATTTTGTCCCATAAAGCTAGCTGGAAACAAAATAAAAGCCAGACTTTCTCATGAGAAACCTGATGGCATTTTTATTGGTTTGCCCGTGAGATGGTAACACCTTTGAGAAGAGAATCCAAGAGAGCATATAAAAGCGGAAAATAGTCACAGAAAGTCCAATCATACTTCGGAAACTCTAAGAACATTAGTTTCCATTTTTATATGACCTGAAACCTACTGTACAATCAAAGGTCCTTGCTGAAGCAGGTTCCAGATTTTATATATGAAAAAAATGGAAGCATAGAGTTTAAAAGTAACTTCATCAAAGGCAGGCAGCTAATAAGCAGTTTGAATATAATTCAGACTCTGATATCTTGTGGTGGGGAAAGCAGAAGCTTAAATTCTGCAGTATGTGAAATTCTACTGGAGTAGGTTCCAGTGTTTAAAAACAATGCTGGTTTCTGTTACAAAATAGCTTTCTTTCAATACATTGAAAACGTTGTCCTAGTTACGCAATTAGCTACTTGAGGGCAGGAACCATTGTTTGCTAATTTTTGTATTTCTGGGACCTAGAGCTGGGATTGTCTGGGAAAGGAGCTTAATATAAATGGCTGGGCATGGTGGCTCACGCCTGTAATCCCTGCACTTTGGGGAGGCCAAGGCGGGTGGATCACGAGGTCAGGAGATCAAGACCATCCTGGCCAACATGGTGAAACCCCATCTCTGGCCGGGCGCGGTGGCTCAAGCCTGTAATCCCAGCACTTTGGGAGGCCCAGACGGGCGGATCACGAGGTCAGGAGATCGAGACCATCCTGGCTAACACGGTGAAACCCCGTCTCTACTAAAAAAATACAAAAAACTAGCCGGGCGAGGTGGCGGGCGCCTGTAGTCCCAGCTACTCGGGAGGCGGAGGCAGGAGAATGGCGTAAACCCAGGAGGCGGAGCTTGCAGTGAGCTGCGATCCGGCCACTGCACTCCAGCCCCGGCGACAGAGCAAGACTCCGTCTCAAAAAAAAAAAACTCATCTCTACTAAAATGCAAAAAAAGAAAGAAATTAGCTGGGTGTGGTGGCACACACCTGTAGTCCCAGCTACTCCGGAGGCTGAGGCAGAGGAATCGCTCGGGTTGCAGTGAGCCGAGATCGTGCCACTGCACTCCAGCCTGGCAACAGAGCGAGACTCTGTCTCAAAAAAAAAAAAAAAAAAAATGCTGTCGAATGGCTACAAAACGTCAACATTATTACTTATTTAGGTGTGAGTAAAATCATACTTTTAGCAATGAAAAAAATCTATCACCCCAAATATAACTTTACAGTGGAGAAATCCTAGCAGATACCACCTTAATCAAGTGATCAAGGTTAACCTCACCACTGATAAATCATATAGATAATCATGTACCCTGTAGTAGGCTAAATAATGGCTCCCAAATATATCCACCCCCTAATCCTCAGAACCTGTGAATATATTCCCTTACATGGCCAAAGGGACTTTGCAGACACAATTAAATTAAGGATCTGGAGATGGGAAGATTGTCCTGATTATCCAGGTGGGCCCGTTTTACCACAAGGGCTCTTATAAGTGCGAGGCAGTGGGAAATTTGACTGCGGAAGAAGAGAAGGCAATTTGGCAACAGAAGAAGAGATTGGAGTGATGTGGCCGCAAGCCAAAGAACGCTAGGAACCACCAGCAGCTGGAAGAAGCAAGGAACAATTCTCCATAGGGCCTCCAGAAGGAGCCTGCCCTGCCAACACTCTGAATTTAGCCCTGTAAGGCTAATTTCTGACTTCTGGTCTCCAGAGTTGTAAGAGAATACATTTTTCTTGTTTTAAGACACTAAGTTTGGGGTAATTTGTTACAGTAGCAACTAATACATACTCCCTGATAGGAAGTGATTAGAAGGGTGCCTTACCTCTTATGGTTTTTCTCCCCCAAATTTATATCCCTAGTCAAATCATGGAAATATACCAGGCAAACCCCAATGAAGGGACATTCTACAAAATACCTGACCAATATTCTTCAAAAATATCAAGGTCAGGAAAAACAGGAAAGTCTGAGAAACTGTCACAGCTAGGAGGAGCTAAGGAATCATGTTGATTACATGCAATATAGTATCTTGGATTGGACCCTGGAACAGAAAATGACAGTAATGGAAAGACTGGTAAAGTTTGAATAAAATCTGTAGTTTAGATAATAGTGTTATATCAATGCTAATTTCCTCATTTTGTAACAGTTTAATAATAGAGGAAGTTACATCAGGGGTATACGAGAACTCTTTGTACTGTCTTTGTGACTTTTCCATAAACTGAAAGACATTTCAAAATCTAACATTTAAAAAGGAATCCATGCCAGCAACATGTTTTCTTGTCAGACATCCGTCATTGGAGATGGAAATAATGCAGGAATGTATTTCAGGGAGTCTAGGACTGTGCTGATCAAACACTCTCAGGGGAGAGGAAGAAAAGGCTAGAAATAGATGGCTGAGGGTAGAGAAACAGTACCACTCCCATTTGCCTTCCATGCTCCTGGTGGTGTTAATGCATCAAGTTGTCCTGGGGCATAGGCAAGGGGGAAATGTTCCTGTATTTTATGAATGGAGAATCCATAGCACAGAACAGCTCAGTGACAAATCAGGTTCATTGAATTTATTTTACTTGTCCAAGTTCACTGAGCAAATGCAGAAATGAAATATAAACGGTCTAATTTCCAGGTACATGGTGGCTGAGCAAGAAAGTTCAGCTCATTTACAATATTTTAAAAATACATATTTCGATCCAGATAAGAAACTTTGGTGTTGCAGAATGACAAATGAATTTCAGTGTGCACTAACCTTTCTAGATTTGACTAGACTTCCCTTCCCTTACACCCTGTATAACCACTCCAGGTTTAAAGCACTTGCCTTTTCTGGTCTTCCTTTTCTGTTTTCTTTTGTCTTCAGGGTGATTTTCTTTTCTTCCTGTTCTCCATCCATTCTACTTACCAGGTGTTACCTGTGGGTGCATAACAAATTACCATAAAACAATGCGTTAAAACAACAAACATTTATTAACTCATGGTCTCTGTGGATCAGGAATTTAAGAGTGACTTGGCTGGGTGATTCTGGCTCAGGGTCTCTCATGAAGCAGCAGTCAGAGTCAGCTGGGGCTGCAGTTATGTGAAGGCTGGACTGGGAATGGATGATCCATTTCCAAAATGACTGACTCACACAGCTGTGGACAGGAGGTTTCAGTTCCTCACCATGTGGATCTGTCCGTAGGGTCACTTGAGTATCCTCATGACATGGCTGCTGATTTCCTTCAGAGCAAGTGATCCAAGGAGAGAGGGCAAAGAGGAAGCTGCAATGCCCCTTATCATCTAGTCTTGAAAGTTACACACTCTTCCTGCTGTGTCATTCTATTTGTTAGAAGCAAGTCACTAAGTAAAGCTCACTCTTAAGGGGTGGAGGTGGGGGTTAAATTAATCTACATCTCTTGAAGCAAAGAGTACTGAGAACTGGCGAATATATTTTAACCACCACACCAGGTGTTCTCCTAGCCTCAGATGTATCTGAGAATTTCGTCTTCCTCTTTAGGCTTTCTTTTGGCATCTACATTTACTTCTGCAGTTTCATGTGACTCAAAACGAAACCCGATTCTTTTTTTCCTTCCAGAAGACTCCCTTCATCTTTCTTCTAAGTTTTTAAGCCCCATAAAAAGTCACAGAATGTTAAGAAAAGAAAAGGGAACTTGAAATGATCCCAGCATTACAGGATCTGGATAGAGTCATCTGCCTCTTTTTTTGTTCCTGCTGCAGTACTAAAATTTGACATCTCTGATTCTTTTCAAGCAATAGTTGCTGCAATCTTTTGAGCAACTTCTCCATGGTGCTGTCACAAATCTAATATTGATATCACCCTTAGTCTTCACTGACTTTTACCACATAATCTTCTTCTCAAAGCCTAACTTCACTTGATTCTCTTACTGTACATTTAAACTATTTGGCATTCAGGGTTCTAGTCCTCAGTCAGTCCTCTTAACTATTTACTTCTATGCTTTTAGACTTCACCTCTCATTTTCCACTGGCTTTCTTACATTCCCTTGTTCATCTAGCAAACTGAATATGCCTGAAGCCAAATTCAGCCTTTCCCTCCAGAGTGGCTTCCCTTTTGACCTTGCTCATAGCCAGTGGGAAGAGGCTTTGTCTCCACACTCCGTGGTCCCATTGAATCTACCTGTTCTCCTAAATTCTATCAAGTCACTGTTGCCCACCTCATATTAAAGCCCTACAGAAAATCCAATCTTTTGGAAGGATGAAAAAGGTGACTGTTGACTGAAATAGAAACAGAAGTGACACCCCTGGCCCAACACATAAGAAAAGATGCTGAGTCATACTCCAATTCTATTAAGAAATTGGACTCCCTGAGGACAGAGATTTTATATTACATTTGTTCCATGTCATGTTCACATGTCAAAGTGACACCCCTGCCCCAACTCAAGAAAAGATGCTGAGTCATATTCCAATTCTATTCAGAAATTGGACTCCCTGGGGACAGAGATTTTTATATTACATTTGTTCCATGTCATGTTCACATGTCAAAGGCATCTCATGCTGACCAGTAAATAAAAAGTTAAGCAAATGTCTGAATATGTTTGGTGCTCTGCTAGAAGATGACACATAATGGTAGGGATGGAAAGAGTCATTATAGTTAATTAGCTGAAATGACATAGAAATTATCGAAGTAGCTTTTTTTTTTTTTTTTGAGACAGAGTCTCACTCTGTCGCCCAGGCTGGAGTGCAGTGGCATGATCTTGGCTCACTGCAAGCTCCGCCTCCCGGGTTCACGCCATTCTCCTGCCTCAGCCTCCCCAGTAGCTGGGACTACAGGTGCCCGCCACCATGCTTGGCTAATTTTTTGTATTTTTAGTAGAGACGGAGTTTCACCGTGTTAGCCAGGATGGTCTAGATCTCCTGACCTCGTGATCTGCCCGCCTCAGCCTCCCAAAGTGCTGGGATTACAGGCGTGAGCCACCGCGCCCGGCCAGAATTAGCTTTTTAAAGCATCCTTGATTCCAGAAAATATTAGATGTCAAACCTCAACATACCTTTACTCCTAAAATATCATTAGAAGAATCCATAGTGCTGTGGAACACATAATGCTAACACCAGCTATGAGAAATCATTATCTATCAACATCCCCTTAACTTACATTGGAAGAAACACTAACCACCCAATTAGATTTAAGTAGTGAGGCTGACTCAGCACACAGGGGTGTCTAAAGAAATAAAGGGAAACAACATCCAGAAGCAGAAGTTATCTTTGTGAACCAAAAATACGCCCTTTAGACCAAACTTCTTAGCAAGAATACAAGATCCATCACAATCTCACCCAAACCTGCTTCTAGCTGCATTTCACGCTGTTCTTTCTCAACCCCTGTCTTCCAATCTGGGTGACCCTCTGGATTTATAGATGTCCCTCTGCTCAATGCCATGCTCTTTCCTTTATGCCTTGATCCTAGGCACATATGATTTTCTTCATTCAAAAGACCCTGTCAACACTTAACCTTTAAAGGTATCATCTTTTCTGGAGAAAAGGTAGTTGCTTCACTCCAGAGAGGGGTTGAGGTCTAAAGAGCTGTGAGAGTACACATCTTCATGCTATTTTTCTCAGCCTCTTGCTCAGTGCCTGGCAACTGGTAGATGTTTGATAAACTTTTTTCAAGTGAATAGAGGAGTTGCTAATTCACTCGTATGAGTGCTTGCCTAGTGATCTGAGGTCAGTCACTGTTCGGAACTCATTGGGCTTTTCCAAAGTAAGCCTTTCCCCCCTCAATCTAATAATGATAATAATAATAAGTGCTAACATTAATTGAGCACTTACTATGTGGCAAATACTATGCAGTCTTAACATGAATCATTTCATCTAACTTCACAAGTTCTCCTCACTCTGCAGATGAGGAGATGAGCTTAAGACACTAAGTAACTTGCCATGATTATAAATGAGGGAGCCAGGATTGAAGCAGAGCCTGTGTACTGTATCATTAAGCTACATTGCTAGCAACTAATCAACACCACTGGGCTCATGGCTATTGGCTCATTACTGGTGATACTGATCTCTGCCGAGAAGCTCTTCCACCTCTAGCCCTGCAGCATCAGTCTCCCTCCTGCTGGCAGAGAGGAGCGCTGAGTCTTTCATATTTACATAGGAAGCATGGCAGCAGCCTCAGTGTTGGAACCTGCCACTGGAAATGTTCATAACAACACACTTGGGGGACTTTCTTTGTGGGCCCTGGCATGGGAAGTGCAAGTTTTGTTATTCCTTATAGGTTCTGAAAAACGAGACTTTACCTGTTAGTGACTGGCTTCACACCATGTACCTGGAAGAGCTGGCTTCACATAAGGCATAAAGATGCACTCTAATAACGTATTTAGAAGTTGTTAGCTAAAGGTCTAAGCCTGATTCTAATAGTACTCCCTCAATGAAGCTTTTTCTAGCACTCCTTCAACTATAACTTACTTCTTTTACCACCCCCTCAATTCCTCAGTATTGTATCTATCACTCTTTTATAGTTCTTTATTTTCCACACAGGGCTATAAAGAGGATATTTGCTATAAAACATGGCAAACATTCAATTAAAAAAATGCAAATAGCTGCATCAAAATGCCGATTCATAAAATTTTTAGATCAGATGAGAAAAGACCCATTTTTCTGGAAAAGACTATTGATCTTTGAGAGTTAAGAATACAGCTGGTTCCCAATTTAATTTCTCCCTGGTAAACAGAATAGGAATGGCTTGGCAAATCTACAGGAAAGAGCATGTATGCATTGGGCTTCTGGCTTTTCCGGATGTCAGTTGCTGAAGGTTTAAGGTGTGAGTCTGTGCATGTGTTTCTGAGGAGCAGTCCCTGTTCAAAGAGGCAGTGGGAAGGCTGAGTGGGATAAGTCACACATGGACACCCTGTGCATCGGTGTGCATTTAATTCAAAGACAGACCTCATTTGATAGCAATATTAACATGTCATTCTAATGAATTAGAGAAAATGAGATGTAAATCCCCATCTGGATTCATGGGGATAGTATCAGAAAGATTTCCAGTGCCTTTGCAGAATGCTAGCAACATTTATTAAATACCTACCCTAGGTGCTATGTGCTTACATGAGAAGCCAAAGGTATTTGTTAAGCTAGGTAGGAACTGCAGTCGGCTGGTTGCTTCTCATCTGGAGAAAGCAGGCAACTGGGCAGTGACTGAAGTGTCCAGCAGGGGGCTGGCATTCTCTGTCTATAAGTAACACTGGTTCCTCTTCAAAGCCTCTCAGCTCAGCGGAGCTGCCGTTTGCTGGTGAAGCCCGTGACGTGCAAAGCATCCTGCCTATAGGATTTGAGGATTTCTCAGTGCAGTTTTTTTCTACCCACTTTAAACCTCCAGATTCTAAATATCAGGAAAGACGCTGTGGGAAAATAGCAGGCCAAAAGTTCTTAGTAAACTGCAGCCAGGGAGACTCAGACTAGAATGGAGGTAGAAATAACTGACGCAGAGTGGGTTTAATTCTAAGCCTTTCTGTGGCTAAGTTTTTGTTGTTGTTAACTTATTGAATTTAGAGTTGTATTGCACCGGTCATGTGAAAGCCAGAGCAGCACCAGTGTCAAAATAGTGACAGAGAGTTTTGAATACCATAGTTAGTATATATGCACTCAGAGTATTTTGATTAAAGAAGACAAAGAGCCCAGCACAGATCTCATCTTCGTCTTCACTCGGTTGCAAAATCAATAGTTAAGAAATAGCATCCAAGGGAACTTTTAGGTGGGAAAAAAATCTAGAGATGGCTCTAAATGACTGTTTCCTTCTGAACTTGGAAGTGGACCATTTCGTGCACTGCAACATCTCCAATCACAGTGTGGAACTCCCCGTGAATGACGACTGGTCCCACCCGGGGATCCTCTATGTCATCCCTGCAGTTTATGGGGTTATCATTCTGATAGGCCTCATTGGCAACATCACTTTGATCAAGATCTTCTGTACAGTCAAGTCCATGCGAAACGTTCCAAACCTGTTCATTTCCAGTCTGGCTTTGGGAGACCTGCTCCTCCTAATAACGTGTGCTCCAGTGGATGCCAGCAGGTACCTGGCTGACAGATGGCTATTTGGCAGGATTGGCTGCAAACTGATCCCCTTTATACAGCTTACCTCTGTTGGGGTGTCTGTCTTCACACTCACGGCGCTCTCGGCAGACAGGTAAGTACCGGCTGAAAGCTACATGCTCTCCAAGGGTGGTAGACGCCTGGGTAAATGAACTGCTGTGTCGGGACAGGGAGCTGACTGCACAAGGCAAGTTTTACTCAAACACGGATTCCCTTCCAGGCAGGTTTTTGTTCTGGGGATGACTTCTGGAGTGTAACATATTGGTTTAAGAAAGAAAAGTAAGTGAATGATGGCAACAGAAGGAGACAGGTGAGAAAAATAAAATCTCTAAGCAGAAAACCGAGGTGTCTTTTTCTGGAGACATGTCTATTTAGCATGGCCTTTACCTAACTTCTCCCTCCTTCCAAAATTAACTGACCAGTGAGAAAGGCAATCACACCCAACAGGGTTTAAACCTCACGCAAATGTTTTTTCGAAGCAATTCAAGCCCCTCCGAGAACAGGAAAGTTCCACTGGATGTCTTCAAAACGTTCTTTCAGAAATAACCAAGAGGAGAAAATAAGCCTCATTTCTCTGAAATTCATTTTCCTCAGACAGTTTAACTTTTCTCACAGCTGGTTTTGTATTTGACTCTCTGTGATAGAACAATTGTGTGCCGTTTTTTCTAAGTCTCTCTTAAATCAAGCATTATTTGAGTTCTTAAAATTTTCTGGAGAAAACTCTATTCAAAGTTGATTTCTAATTTTAATATCTTTATTGACAATACTTCCATATACCATGTTTTTGGGGCTTATTGTGGGGAGAAAGAGGGAGTTCACTACAGTTTTTTATTCTGGGAAATATACATATTTGCAAACTGCATTTCTTGTGTGAGCACATTGCATAAAAGTTTACATTTATTCAGTCTTAAAACTTTATATTCATTCTTTGAACATTTATCAAGTGTCTAGCTTGTAAAAAAAACACTTGCCTGAATTAACAAGTCAAGAAATAGCTGCAGATTGTTCACACAAATTACTGAACATTACTTTATGCACGTCTGTGTTCTGGAAATTGGACATAGTAATGAATAGACTTTCAGACACAGCATAGGCCATATGGTCAAACCCAGAAAAACTGCTGCAATGAACATGAGACTATAAATTTTTCACTTATAATCAACTGTATGTTATGTGTTAATGACACAGAAGGATTTGAGAGTGTTCCGGGAAAGACATAGACGCTGCTCTTGAAAGTTTATACTCTGAAGAAAATGTCCCACATTTTAATACATGTGGTGCTGGATTTTTCATTTTGTAGAGGAACAAACAGTCCTCAGGTGACCTGGCTTTGTTGAGTAATGGACAAATAAAGATAGTGTTATCAGTATTTATGGACATGTGTTTATGCTTAGCTACCTGAAGCACACTGCCCAGAACACGACATTTTCAACGACTGAAAAGTAATAGCACAGATGTAAGGTTTTCACATTGTACCGACTCGACAGGGTTTCTCCATTCCCTCCATTCCCCTTTGGCTTGCTCCTACCCTGCACATCTGCCCACAGATACCAATGACCACAGACAGTTTCATGTATTGATTCATGGCTGGCAAACTCTGGAGGTTGCAGAAGGTCTGTGGCTTGTTACCAATGGCCGAGGGCTCTTCAGGATGAGGGTAATTTTCTTAATGGGAAGGAGAGATTTTGGTTTCCGGGTTGGGGAGCGCAGTGGTACAGATGGTGTTTACTCTCTTCTTGGAGAGAAAAACAGAAAGGAAAGTGAGGGCATGGAATGTAAAGATGCAGCTGCAGGGAACTCTTCTCTGGAGTTTCAAAGCAGACCAAGTCCACCATCAACAGAAAGGGAAAGCTCTTTCAAAAGCCGGGTTGCACTCCTTCACAGCTCCGGTGTGTTCCCAGTAAGTTTGTAGTTACTGCCTGTCTTTGCCAAGTTCAGAAATTACTAGAAGCTCCCATATAGCTAACTTTCTGTGTTTTGCTAAGTCTTTTAAAAGCTGATGGATTGCCTGAATCACAGACAGTGCATCTAACCAATTCCAACAGAAAGAATAGGTATTGAGCTAAATGATTAAGACCGTACTTTTCTATTCGTCTCATTTTTGAAAGCAATGGGATTCTTCTATCTTATATCTCATGAGGTTGGCAGGGTGAATATAAATTCTATATTTTTTCTTCTCAACAAGGTGTAATCTATATACACAGTAAACTGAACAAGTAACAGCTCAATATATTTTTGCATATGTCTATAGAACTGCATAACCAGATGGAGCTATAGAACAGTTCCAGCATCCTCCAGAGTTTCTCTTATGCCCTTTCCTAGGCATACAGAGGCAATCACTATTCTGATTTCAATCACCATAGGTTATTTTTGCCAGTTCTTTAATCTCATAAAATGGAATCACATAGCAAGTACACCTTTGCATCTATCTTCTTATGCTTATCATGATCTCTGTGATATTCACCCATCTTGATACGTGTAACAGTGGTTTGTTCTTTTTAATTGTGTGTGGTGTTCCATTGTATGAATATACTTTGATTTATTTATTTGTTCTAATACCGATGGACACTGGGTTGTTTTTAGTTTGGGGATGGCGATAACCTGCTCTGGACATTCTTATTCTTGTCTTTGGGGGAACATAAGTGTTTATTTCTCTTGGGTATATGTCTGCGAGTGAAACTGCTGGGTTATAGGGGCCTATATTTACTAAATATTGCCAGTTTTCAAGGTGGTAGTCTGTATTAGGTAGACTGGTGAAAGAGTGAATGAACCAGAAGACCCTCCAAACCAGATGGTCACCAGAATCACAGGGCAGCTTTAAAAACATACAGATTCCTAGGCCCTGTCCTAAATCTACTAAATTCAGGGTTCTGGGGCATGAGTGGAGCACACAGTGATAATCGTCCAACCCTGCCCCCTACACATTGCCCAGCATTGCCAGTCCTCATTCCAGCTTCCCTTCTGCAGTTCCCCCCCTCACCGGGTGAATTCGAGTCTTTGTCAATATGAAAAGAATATCAAGTTTCTAGAAAAGTTTACACTGGCATCACCGGGTAAAAGGGAGACTTCAAGGCAGTCCCAGAAACCAGAATTCTGGGGATTTGCACAGCTGAGCAGTTGCAGGTTTGCATTCAAGCACCTTCAATATTGATCCCCATCCTCCCTCTCCTCCCATGCTTTCTGTCCTTACACACACACTGATATCCTCATACACAGTGGTTGCACGGATGTGTTCCTGGCTTTGTTTCTGGGCTTATGCTGTGTCCCACCCACTCTGCAGCACGCTTTCTCCTTTCCTAAATACAGACCGTATTCCTCATCCCATGTGGCGTATGGGCTTGGAATGGGTATCAACAAACCTGCATTTTAGACATTTTCCTGCCATTACTACCCATATGAGAAAGTGGGACTAAGTCACTTAACTCTCTGACCTTAGTTTAATCATCTATAAAATGATGGAGTTGAGCTAGGCAATTTCTATGGTCCCTTCAAGTTCTAAAATCTTGTGATTTTTTTTTTCTATCTTCTTCTCTATCATTCAGAATCTGATTCAAATCTCCTCCTTAAAACCCTAAGTTGAGCCATTCTAGCTCAAATTTCCTGACCCTCTTGAAATATCAGACTTATTATCTGAGACATGAATTATCTTGTGACACCTTTTATATTGCTGTTTTGAACTGTTTTGTCTGTCTGTTTATTTTAGCCTCTCACATATTCATTGCTTTACATTTTTAGGTAGATTATTAAGAATGTTGAGGGCAGAGATTTTTAATATATTCTTAAATCTTCCATAGTGCCCCACAAGTTTTCTTGTACCAAATGGGTGATCGATAAATAACGACTAATTAAAATTATGTTTAGTTAATGCATACAATTTTCCTCATTCTTATTCTTCATTCTACTTTGAGGATTAATCTGAAAGCATACTCTTAAAAATAATATATTGGCCGGGCACAGTGGCTCACGCCTGTAATCCCAGCACTTTGGGTGGCCGAGGCCGGTGGATCACCTGAGGTTAGGAGTTTGAGACCAGCCTGGACAACACAGTGAAACCCTGCCTCTACTAAAAATACAAAAATTAGCCGGGTGTGGTGGCAGGTGCCTGTAATCTCAGTTACTTGGGAGGCTGAGGCAGGAGAATTGCTTGAACCCAGGAGGCAGAGGTTGCAGTGAGCAACCTGGTTGCAGAGCAAGACTCTATCTCAAAATAATAATAATACTAATAATACTAATACTAATACTACTAATAATAATGTATCACATAGTCATCTGCTCATGTGTTCTCTATTAAGCTCTCATCTGGGTAGATGAGAGAAAAACTACTTTTTTGTGAGTCAGTAAATAGATTCAAGGGATAAATAGATGGGTGGATGGATGGATAGATGGCTGGCTGGTTGGTTGGGTGGGTTACATGTATGAGTGGACAGATAGGTGGATAGATGGATGAACGGTTGGATAGATGGAGATATTTTTTACATACTGGTCCTTCCTGTTAGATGTCCAACTTTGTGCTAGGTGCCTCATTATTATGTAAATGAAATTTGAGACCTGAATTGGACCCTCAACAGAAAAAGGGTGAGAGTGGTTTGTGTTTTCTTTTCCAGTAAGTGTAAGGTTTAAAGCTGAATTTCATGTTGACAACATATACAATGCCCAACTTATATTAAGCCTGCTTCGGTGCTATTATTCAGTGTTATTTTTACTAGAATGCGGCTGGCAGAATGGATTCTAAGGACAGATGGATATGGCGGTTCCACTGTAACATGATTCTTCTTTGATTCTATGGAAAGACAGAGCAAGACTCCGCCTCAAAAAAAAAACAAAACAGGCCGGGCGCGGTGGCTCAAGCCTGTAATCCCAGCACTTTGGGAGGCCGAGACGGGCGGATCACGAGGTCAGGAGATCGAGACCATCCTGGCTAACAGGGTGAAACCCCGTCTCTACTAAAAATACAAAAAAACTAGCCGGGCGTGGTGGCGGGCGCCTGTAGTCCCAGCTACTCCGGAGGCTGAGGCAGGAGAATGGGGTAAACCCGGGAGGCGGAGCTTGAAGTGAGCTGAGATCCGGCCACTGCACTCTAGCCCGGGCGACAGAGCAAGACTCCGTCTCAAAAAAAAAAAAAGACTGGTTAAAAGTTTCTTTGTTACTTGGAATGTGGAAAGAAACAGGAAGGTGTTATATTTCTGCAAGCTTCTTGAAGTACAGATTCTTTGAATTTTCTGCAAGGAATGTATGTGATAACATGGTTTGCAGCTTTCCCAACATCTAGAGCTGTATGGTCTAACTTGGTAGCCACTAACCACATGTGGCTATTTAAATTTGCTTTAATTTAAATGAAATGGAAAATTTCATTTCCTCATCACACCAGCCACACATCAAGTGCTCAGTTAGCCACATGTGGCTAGTGGCTACTCTGTTGGACAGTGGAGATACAGAACATTTCAGTCATTGCAGAGGGCTCTATTGGACAGTTTAGAAGACAGTTTGCTATATGCTTTGGGGTCCAATTTTCTTCCCCAGGATACACGTTTACTCCTCTCTCACAGAGGGTATCAGGAATTCCTCAGATAGGCAAATATCAAATGCCTCCCAGCTGCACAGGCTCTTCCTGGCTGTGAAATATCTTCTGTTGGAAGACACACACATGTGAAGAGGGAAGAAATGAAGCAGCCCCATATCATCTGCAGTCACAGGGTTGGGGAATTTAGGCATCCCATTGAGGAGGTTTTGAGGCTTTCCAAAGACATGAGGGGTCAGCTTTCCAGGTCTCCACTGTGAACTTGTGTCTGATCTTTCCATTCTTTCTTGTAGGTCCTCTTCCAGCTGCTAGTCTCTCTTTTATATCCTCCTGTCCCAAGACTTGCCAGAACAAACACTGCTCTAGCCAAACTCTTCTCACTGCCTCCCACATGTGCCACCAGACTTCTCCCCTCTCTAACTTCATTTCCCCTTCTCTGATGGCTGGACCCTATGCTTTCCATCTACCCAAATCCTATCAATCCTTCAAGGGATAGTTCAAGTCCTTTCTCTTCTATGAAGCATTCCCTGATCTTTTGCTTTCATTGATTTTTTTTCCCTTCCCAAGATGTTTCTGCCTATATTGTTCATTAAATGCCTAGTCTATCCTGTACTACTAGGTCTTTGTTAGAGATTTGTTTTATACTTCCTTAATCATATGGGGTAGTTCATAGGGATCTGTGTCTTCTACAGTAGCCAGGCCCACTCTGCATTCAGTAAGAGTACAATAACCACACCTTGGTTGATGTTTGAGCAGTGACAAAAGGATAAAGTCCAGCAGCTAGAAGTAAAAGTCATCTTGAAGTTCACACCCTTGTTTGACACAGAGCCCAAAAGAGGTGATGGGGTTTAACTTTGTCACAACAAATTCAGAATGGAGTCAGATTAGAAAAAACCCTTTCGGCCGGGCGCGGTGGCTCAAGCCTGTAATCCCAGCACTTTGGGAGGCCGAGACGGGCGGATCACGAGGTCAGGAGATCGAGACCCTCCTGGCTAACACGGTGAAACCCCGTCTCTACTAAAAATACAAAAAATTAGCCGGGCGAGGTGGTGGGCGCCTGTGGTCCCAGCCACTCAGGAGGCTGAGGCAGGAGAATGGCGTGAACCCAGGAGACGGAGGTTGCGGTGAGCTGAGATCCGGCCACTGCACTCCAGCCTGGGCAACAGAGCAAGACTCCGTCTCAAAAAAAAAAAAAAAAAAGAAAAAACCCTTTCATCCTCATTCCAAGTCTTAATTCCTTCAGGGGAACTGGAAACTTTTCTTCAGAAACCATCAGACACAGAGTCTGATTCCATTTCCCTTTTCTGGACAGTGGGAACTACTGATGCCAAAACCTACCCTTCTGAAGGAAAATACCCTGAGTGACTCCAGGGTAATCCCCTTCTAATGGGGTCACCCCAGTAATTCTAAAGGCTCCTCTACCACTCTAGAGGCCCAGCTTCATTGATTTCCAGGAGATTGGCCCCTTTCTCACAAGCGAAGACTTACTTAATTTCATTTCTTGTAAAGCATCCTTCTAGAAATGCTTTACAAGAAAGTCCTTCTGTTGGAACCAGTTTACATGAGCTGCCAGTTCATAACTTCTGTATAGTTTGATTTTTCTGAAACACATGCTGCCCCTCTCTGGAAGGAAACTCAACTCATGTCTCTCCATGGCAATGGAACTACCACAGCTGCCAGCAGCCTCTGGGAGTGATGAGAGGGCAGGTGCTGTTGAAGTGAGGTTTCCCAGCAAGGCTCTTTCAAGTGGATCGGGAGAGAAGGGCAGCAAAGAACTTTGACCTTGTCTCTCACATGTTATCTTTTAAAGTGTTAGGCTTTTATGTGACTAATTAAGTATCATTTCTGGCAACTTAATATGCATAGAGGCAAAAAGGAAAGCACAAGCTTCATCATGAAACATAGAGTATGGCCGGAAAGGGCTCCCTGCTGAGGTTTTTGTGAACTGTGCCTGTCAATAACATCCTTTGAAAATAGGCTAAATTTACATTTTTGAACTTGTAAGTCCTCCTATGCGTGGGGTTTGCATAAATTCTCTCTCAATTAAAACATATGTTTTTCAGAATAAAAAAAATTCTCCATTTCTTCTTCTTATTTCCTCGTAATAATAGAACAAGGGATTTTGAAGAAGTTCATTTCACATATTACACATCATTTCCTATAGGAGGTCTTCCTTGGCCACTCGATCTGAAGAAATCACCAGTACTATCCCATAATCCAATTTCTTTTTTCAGGTCTACTGAGGTGTAGTTTATATACAATAAATATTTTATACTCGTATGAATTTTGACAAACATACAGTCACATCACTACCACCACCAGCACAGTCAAGATAGAGGATGTTTTCGTCACCCCCCAATTCTCTCATGCCCCTTTGTAATCTATCTCCTTCTTCCACCTACAGATCCTGGCAATCACTGATCTTTTCCAGAATGTCATGTGAATGATATCACATAGTATGTAGCTGTTTGAAGTCTGGCTTCTTTTAACTCACTTTTTTGCATGTATCAGTGATCCATTCCTTTTTATTGCTGAGAAGGATTCCATTGTATAGATATTCCACATTTTGTTTACCCATTCTCCAGTTAATGAGCATTGGGGTTGTTTTTGGTTTGGGTGATTATGAATAAATCTGCCATAAACATTCTTTGTTTTTTTTTTTTTTTTTTTTTTTTTTTTTTTTTTTTTGAGACGGAGTCTCACTCTGTCGCCGGGGCTGGAGTGCAGTGGCCGGATCTCAGCTCACTGCAAGCTCCGCCTCCCAGGTTTACACCATTCTCCTGCCTCAGCCTCCTGAGTAGCTGGGACTACAGGCGCCCGCCACCTCGCCCAGCTGGATTTTTGTATTTTTTTTTAGTAGAGACGGGGTTTCACCGTGTTAGCCAGGATGATCTCGATCTCCTGACCTCGTGATCCGCCCGTCTTGGCCTCCCAAAGTGCTGGGATTACAGGCTTGAGCCACCGCACCCGGCCTCATAAACATTCTTGTACAGTTTTTGTATGGATATATGTCTTCATTTCTCTTGGGTAAATATCATCCATTATTATTTTCTTGAGAATTATTTTGTTCATTTGTTTGTCTACTGTCTGTCTGCCACCACTGGAATATAAGCTCCAAAAAAATGGGAGGCCATCTCATTCTTTGGTGTATTCTCTGATACTAGAACAGTCCCTAACCTGTAGTAGGTGCTTGATAAACATTTGTTGAATTGATGAATGGATGGATGCATGAAGAGAGGAATGAAGGAATGAATGAATTCTAGTAGGTCCTACCGGGTAAACCCACAACACTGGATTATGGTCTGTAAATCACGTTGCTCCTTTCTTTTCATGATTAACAGAGTGACTGCAGGAGAACAATGGTTCCAACCCTAGATGACAAGAGTTTATCCAGATTTTATGGGGACTCTTGGGGTGGGGGCATTTTGAAAGAAAAAACAAATAAAATTATGAGTACAAAATTAGGAAGAGAAGTGGATATTTTTAAACCTTTAGAAATCACAAGTTAGATTTAGAAATCATAATAAATCACAAGTTTAAATAAGCTGGTAAATTTCACCAACATCATAAAATCCAGAAAAAGAACATAATATCTATTAAATAACTGCCTGACACACCTCTGTCATACTTGTTTTCTTAAATATTTTGGCTTCATCCCCATTTGTCTCCCTTTAAAATGACATTATTTGGTAAAATCCATTTCTATAGAGAAAATAGAAGGAGGAGGTCAGTCTTTTAGCATGGTTTATTAAAATTGGCTTTTTATTAACGAGAGATTAGAAAAACTTTCTTTCAGCTTCATATCTCATTATTGGTAGTGTCATAGATATGTTTAGGATTAACATCAAACTTGGAAAAGCCATTATCAAGTTTTTTTCTCATCTGGACTGTAAAAACCCAAAGCATTTAAAGTTTTCTTGTGTTTTGAGTAATCTTAAATACTTATTCAATTGATGACTCCTAGTAACCTATTTATCATGGATGTCTTCACATTATGAGTTTTGTGCTATCTCCATCAATGTCAGTATTTTGTGAGTATGCGCAACATCTGTGACTTCACACAAATATACTTGTTGTTTGTAATCTGGCTACATGTTTCTGCCCTATAAACACAGACACTCATAAATTCAACTGTACTTGTATATTTGGATTTAACTCTACCATCTAATTGTTTGATTTCCATTGGTCTCACCTGTTTCATAATATTTTTTCCTTCCCTTCTTGCTTTCTTTTAAATTAGGTATTTTAATTATTCTATTTCCCTTGTCTCTGAGTTTGTTAATTATACAAACTCTTCTTAATTTCTTTTAGGGGCTTCCCTAGAGCTTACAACAGCATGTATCCCTGACTTACTAGAATCTACTATAAATTGGAACTTTCCTACTTCCTGGACAATGCAAAAATAATAGGACACTTTTAACTTCATTTAAAATTCCCCCTTGCCTTTTTGTTGGTTATTGTGATTCTATAGTTTAATTCTCTCTAGATTTAAAAACCTACATTATTTTTATTGTCTGTACATACTTTACATATACTCACACGTTTACCTTTAGATTTAGATTTAGATTCCACTTATTTACCTTTCCTGTTGTTCTCCATTCTTTCTGGCATCTCTGTGGCTTCATCTGAGATCACTTTACTTCTCCCCGAAAATCTCCCTTCAGTATTTCACTTAGTGTACACATTTTCTCAGTCTTTGTTTGTCTGAAAGTGTCTTTGTTTCATGTACTTTTGGAGGATATTTTCAGTGGGCATAGAAATCTAGGTTGGCAGTTCTTATCTTTCAGCACATTGAAGTTGCCATTCATTGTCCTCTTACTGTATCTGACAGTCATATGTCAGTTTTATTGTTGCTCCTTTAACAGTATTGATTTTTTCTCTTGGACTAATTTTAAGATTTTTCTCTTTATTTCTGATTTTCAGCAGTATTACTACGATGCACTTAGGCATGGTTTCCTTTATTTCTGCTGCTTGGAGTTCATAGCATTTCTTAAATCTGTGGCCCAAAGATTTTAGTTAGTTTTGGAAAATTCTCAACCGTTACAACTTCAAATATTGCTTCTATCTTATTATCTCTTTCCTCTTCTTCTTTGTCCTGGCTACACATAAGTAGAATAACTACAGGTTAACTTTAAGCTTTTAAAGTGTTTTCCCCTTTGGTTATCTTTGCTTTTACTAAGGCAGGCAATTTCATACTAGAGTCAGACCTCTGTTACTGAGAAGTATTTTAAGCACAATTTCATGTCACCATTTTGCCATGTCCCATAAATTTCCTACTCTCTTTTCTTTTTTTTTTTTTTTTTTTTGAGATGGAGTTTCGTTGTCGCCCAGGCTGGAGTGCAGTGGCCGGATCTCAGCTCACTGCAAGCTCTGCCTCCCGGGTTTATGCCATTCTCCTGCCTCAGCCTCCGGAGTAGCTGGGACTACAGGCGCCCGCCACCTCGCCCAGCTAGTTTTTTGTATTTTTTAGTAGAGACGGGGTTTCACCGTGTTAGCCAGGATAGTCTCGATCTCTCGACCTCATGATCCACCCGTCTCGGCCTCCCAAAGTGCTGGGATTACAGGCTTGAGCCACCGCGCCCGGCCCCTACTCTCTTTTCTGTATTTGCCATCTTTTCTTTCTCACTGTACTTCAGTCTGGCCATTTTCAGTTCTCTAATCCTTTCTTCAGTTGTGTGTAGGCTGCTTCTGAAGCTTCCATTTAATTCTTCATTTTAGTTATTATATATTACAATTCGAAAATTTTCATTTCGTTCCATCTTGTAGTCTAATTTCTTGAATTAGTCCGAATACATTTTAAAATACCTTTCTGGTAACTGTTAACATGTAGGACCTCTATAAATTTATGTATAAAGAACTGTAGATCATTTGAAGCTCTAGATGGTGCTATCTTCCAGAAGAGATTAGCTCTCGCTTCTTGAAGGTAATTAGGAAGTGGCATTACATTTGATGCAGTCAGGGATTGAACAGATTGGAGGGTGGACTTTGGTCTTTGTGAGAGTTGGTCTATTTCTAGTTTTCCCCTGTCACTGAGGCTTACCCTTTCGGGCATCTCAACTAAAAGCCTGAGGTGTTATCCTGGGCTTCTCTCCTCGGTGGGCCCTGGATTCTACTTATTGTCCCCCTTCATCCTAAAACTTATTCTACTTATTGTCCCCCTTCATCCTAAAACTCCTGGAAGTTGGGCTCAGCTCTCACTTTCTCTGCTGCTGCTTGACATTTGGTTAATGCCTTAAGGGGGAAATGATGCTGAATAACAACTTCATGTTTTTGCGCATCATTTCTCTCCAGGATTTTGGACTGTCAAATCCCTATTACCTCGGTATTTCTCTGATGTTTTCAAATAGATTTTTAAAACTTTTCCTTCCAGGAGAGTTGGTCAGCAACAAACCAGTTTGCCATTATCAAAAAGAGAACATCCCCTACTACTACCTCCCTTAAAGACCTGATCTGCTGCCCTCAAAACTACACACAACCCAGTTTCTTTAAAGAGGCATTCAGAGCTACCTATTCAGGCCTGTGGGATCAACATTTACAGCCTCAAATTATCTCAGCAATTCTGAGTGAGAGAAGTGAGTTCTGGCTAACCTCAAAGTGAGTAAGTCAGGAATCTCAACTGATGCCTGCAGCAGAGGACACTGCCAAGCATGTAGGTACATCAAAGCCTCTGGGATCTTTAAACTAAGCCAGGACTTTTAGCCCCAATAAGCAGGAGCTACAGATGACATTTCGCTATTCAGTGATTGATAACAGCTAAAATTTCATGGGAAGGAAAGAGCCAGAATGTTCCTAAGGTACATTTCTTTAAACTTCACATCTTTATTACCTTTTTCTTTCTTTCTTTGTCTTATTTCTTTTTTTTAATATTGTTTTTGTATTGTACTCAGGCCAGCTGGCCAGTGGTGATAGCTAAAGATTACATGGGAAAGAAGTAGGGGGAAAATGCAAAATTTGTCACATGAAGAATTTATTTTCCAATGTGAGGAGAATTTACTGTGACAATAATGTCACAGTATGTGACTCACTTCTTTCTTCATGCTGTCTACATATAAATAGAATAACTACAGATCAACTTTAAGATTTTCAAGGTTTTTTTTCCCCATGGTGGTGGTTATTTTTTAATTGAGTCAGGCCATTTCAGACTAGCCACAGGCCTCTGTTATGAGAAATACTTTAAATACGATCTTAAAACAATAGAAAATTATGTAAAAAACAAAATCACAGTAGTTACCCCATGAGTACATATGGGAAATGCTTATTTCTTTTTAAATAAATGGTGATCAGAACAGATTTCTAAGAATTTCATTATTATCTTTTCTTCTCCCTTTACACTTTAAATGCTTGGAAACATCATAGAAAAACAGAAAAATCAGAATTTGGCATCGTTTCTTCCCTAGATTGTGAACAGAAGTGAAATTGAAGTTTAAAATGATGATTTAAGGAATACATGTACTGTGGGATGAAGACAAGTACAGTCAATATTTAGTTTTACGTATTCTTCACTTGTGCTTTAAAAAGACCCGAGCATCTAAGTGCTATAGTAAACATAAAAATCTCTGCTGACCTGGGGATCAAGAGACCCAGGTCTAGTCTTGGTTCTCAGCTAACTGGCTGTGGGACCTCTCTGGGCCTCAGTCTCTGGTCTGTCTCCTCTTCTATGACCTCTAAGTTTCATATTCCATAGTTACATATAAAACAGACTCGTAATTAGAGATAGACTCATTTGTCTGTACCAGGATAGCAGCACTTTATATGCTGAGCTAGCAGCATCTAGTCTAAGAGCTTTTCATAAAGGCATATGTCAGTATTCTTATACGGTTCATTAAGGGCTTTTCCTAGATGTATCTTGCTTCCCCAATTAGATTTTAAACCCTCAATGGCCAGGAACTATTATATCCATAGTGCCAAGCAGAGCCTGAGATGCCAAATTAGTGCTTAACTGTGCTGTTAGACTAAGCATCCTGAGTGATGAGTGCTTAGTACTGGAAGACCAACGACAGGGGTCAGTGGCCTATTGTCTTCATTATCACAAATGAGTAAGTCTAACAGACAGTGCTGTGTGAGATGGAAAATGAGCTTACTTCTGTTTAAAGAAGGAACCAACAGCTTTGGTGTGGACAGTCAGAGAACAACAGAAACGGTAAAACTTTTGGCAAACTTTTTCTGCAATATATTAGGCTTTGTGAACCATACGGTCTCCATTGCAACTGCTCAATCCTACCCTTATAGGGTGGAATGTGCCACAATGTGTAAACAAACATACATGGTGATGATACAATAAAGCATTATTTATGCACCTTGAAATTTGAATTTTATGAAATTTGTACATCTCAAAATGTTCGTCTTTTGATTTTTTTTCTCAACCATTTAAAATGTAAAAACCATTTTTAGCTCACGGGCCATATAAAAACAGGCAGTAGACCAGACTTGGTCAGTGGGTCTTAGTTACCTGTCCCTGATAGAGAGTGTGCATGCTTTCTGGGGTGGTTATTTAGCAGTGAGAATTTCCTATATGAATGGAGTAGGACCTCGGGAAATCCACGACCCCTTTCCAGTTAGCCAGGACAACTTCCTAAGGAATATTGTGAAGAAGAGGCATACATCTGTGTGATGCTTCAGGGTTTTGAGGCACCGTGATATCATGAACATTAACTTTTTAGATCATTTGGAATCCTTATCATTATCCCTGTTTTTAGATGGTGAAATGAGGGTTCCACATCACATGATTAGCAAACAGTGAAATTGAGAATCAAGCCGAAGTCTTTAAGCCAAGTGTTTTTTCCAGCACGACCTGGGTCCTGTGTGATGCTAACAGTTGTTTAAATGAAACAAATAAGAGGGTTTTAAACGGAGGTTTAGCTGGGTTCCAATTTCCATGGGTGGTGGACATGAGGGCAGGGCCTTGTAAATTGTTCACTGGGGAAGTAAAGGTGTAAACAGATGCTTCTCACCACCTCCTTTTAATGTTTCTCCATCATGCAAAGTGCTGCTTTCTCTAAGGTCTTTTCATTATAGGCTCATGTGAGCAAGTTGCTTTAAAATTGTCAAAAAGAGGAATTGAGTTTGGGAGAATCACTTCTTTGTTTACCCCCAGTGATTTTTCTAGTCTTGAAATGATTAGAGAAATATCAAGTGTTTTGGCTCTAGAGATCTCTTGGGAAAAGGCTAATAAGTTGGTATCCAGAGTGATTTTGGGTAAGAGGGCTTGAGAGGAGTGTGTGTGACTAGGAGCATGCCAGGGGAGGAATGGGTTATCTTGAGCATCTTGAACCCATTTCCTTATCTGAAAGGAAGACATTATAGGCCAGGCAAATTGGATGAATAGTTCTAGATTTTTAGTTTTAGTCATTTATTTAATTCATAAATAAAGTAGGCAGAAAATGAACAAGACCTAGACCCTACTCTTCAGAAACTGATACTCCTGTTACTCAGGGTACATCAACTTTCTTAATTTCCAAAATGGAAAGAGCAAAAGTGTCACTGAGTGTCCAGGGCTTATGCTTTGTTTGAACTCTCATGTACCTAGTACAGGACCATGCAAAAGTAGCTGCTTAAGATATGCTTTGTATTTGGATTTGTATATACTAGAGGTATTACTTTTTGGGAAGTAGGGGGTGCTTTGTGTCATTTTAGCATGATGTGCTGCACTGAAGCTAATTGTAGGAACAACCTGTGAAAGCAGGGACGTTGCCCTCTAGTGAGCACCACGGTTCTTTGAAAAGTCATGGTGCCCAGAAGCAAGGGCAGAGCACTGCCTGTTGGCTAGCAGGGTCTTGGGCATCTGTGTGAAACTGGGAGATGTTTATGCTCTAGATCATTAAGAAAAGATACAGAATTGTATACTCTCAATTCTGTACAAAAGACAAAAGGAAAAATTGGAAGGAAATATATCAAAACATGACATGCAAAACTTACAGATGATTTTTGTTTGTTTTTAGAATTCTCTACTTTTTACAATAAGCTCTTTGTAGTTAGATAACTTTTTTTGAAGGAAAAACGTCCTTCAAAATAGCTAAACGCCTCTTAACTGCCTTACTTGTTGATGCTTTTGCTGACTCAAAGCAACTATTTCAGTTAGTTCTTAAGATACCCCTGAAGTTGCATGATAACAAGCTTAAAAACTATTTCATCTTTCTTCCCTTTCTTCCTTTCTTGCTGTTTCGTTTTCTTTTCTTTTAAAAATTGTATTGGGGTAAAATATACATAACAAAATTTGCCCTTTTAACCATTTTTAAGTGTACAGTTCAGTGGCAGTAAGGACATTCACAGTGCTGTGCAACTATCACCGTCATTCATCTCCAGAACTTTCTTCATCTTCCCAAACTGAAGCTCTATGCCCGTTAAGCAATAAGTCCCCTTATTTTTGTCATTTTCTTTTGTTTGCTTTCTTTTGTTTATTAATTTTGGGGGATCACATTTAGTACATCACTATTATTCATAGTGGAGATAAATTCAAAAGCATTAAATTTAAAGAAATGTCTGAGTTTGAGCCCTGGTTCTTCCAGTTGTCAGCTATGTATGTGACTTTGGGCAAATCACTTTACAAGCTTCAGTTTCCTGATCTTTAAAATGGGGAGAGAATCATCTATGTTTAATATATCATAGGACTGTTGTAATTTTTGTAATGTTGTAATTAAATAATATATGTTGACTTCTTTATGACATGTTACAATTCCTAGTCAAAAGAGTGAGTGCGCCATTAGCATGACTGCTATTTATGTTCATAAGGGAGCCAAGAGGTTGTCGTAGAAATCTTGACCAGTTGACATTCTAGTGGACTCTCTTTCCTTTTCAGGAAATACAATAATAACCTTTTATTAAATCAAACTTTTCCAACCCGCAGCCTGCGGACCACCTGCGGCCCAGGACGGCTTTGAATATGGCCCAACACAAATCTGTAAACTTTCTTAAAACATTATGAGATTTTTTTTTTTTTAACTTATCAGCTATCATTAGTGTATTTTATATGTAGCCCAAGACAATTCTTCTTCCAGTGTGGCTCAGGGAAGCTAAAAGATTGGGCACCCCGATTTAAATAATGCTGTTTTTCAAAGTGCGTTTGAAAAATTTAGCTCATTTAACTCCTCATCACAGTAAGTAAGATCGGTATCTTTAGTTCTGTTTCACACATGAAGAAAATGGAGGCATCAAAATCTTGTGGTTTAAAGTATGGAAGCTAGACGGTCTCTGTTTAAACCCCAGCTCTTTCACTTGCTAGCTGTGTGACTGTGGACAAGTTCCTTAACCTCTCAGTGCCTTCATTTCTTTATGTGTTTAAAAAAAAAAAAAAAAGATGACAATAGTAATACCTATCTTCTAGTATTATTATGTAGGGGAAGAGGAAAAGCTTCCTCTAATTCTTTTATTTTTGAGACGGAGTATCGCTCTGTCGCCCAGGCTGGAGTGCGGTGGTGCGATCTCCACTCCACTGCAAGCTCCGCCTCCCGGGTTCACGCCATTCTCCTGCCTCAGCCTCCCATGTAGCTGGGACTACAGGCGCCCGCCGCCCGGCTAATTTTTGTATTTTTAGTAGAGACGGGGTTTCACCGTGTTAGCCGGGGTGGTCTCGATCTCCTGACCTTGTGATCCGCCCGTCTTGGCCTCCCAAAGTGCTGAGATTACAGGCGTGAGCCACCGCGCCCGGCCAGCTTCCTCTAATTCTTGGAAAGTGTTGAGAACTTTGTGCTAGGCACACAGTGAGTACTATATAAGTTTTTGTTAAATAACAAAAAATAAAAAGAAACGGAGACAACATGCTTTCACAAAAATAGTTAAACATAGAAGTGGGACTAGAGGGAAGGGTTCCCAGTCTTCATCCAGTCCCTCTTTCCCTGTCTTGGACTCCTGCACCATATGGAGATGCCTCCCCAACACTGCCAGGATCAACCTCCTGGGCCAGTGGTCCCAGTAAGCTACAAAGCTGGGTCACTATTTCACCATTTATAAAACCTTTCCCAAACATTTATTTAAATCTAGTGCTGTTAAATTTTTATAATTAGACACAGTGACTCATATGCCATGATGGTATTTTTGAGCTGTAATGATTCTTATTTTGGAAAAACATGATAGTGCATTTTATTATGATAATTTAGAAATTCTATTTTTATCCTTAATGATTTGAAATATATTTAAAAACTGAAAACTCTCTCTGATATTTCATTGTCTATATACGTGTTTGATAAACTGGATCAGGAGAAAAAATGTACAAAGTGGTGGTATCCATATCCCCTGGCACAACTCAGAAGTCACTTACAGGCCTAGGCTTCCTGTGTTTCTCTGACCAAGGGTGATCTCTGGCCAAGGAAAGGTTTTTGAGGTAGGCTGAAGTGCCCCAGAATTACCACCAACAGACAATTCTCAACCAGAGAGGAGAGTTGGTGGGTAAACACCCCACTCACCTCATTCTTTGGTGGCACAGTAGTCTCTCAGGGGATTCCCAGCAAGAATGTGTCCCAGTTGCCCATCGTGGTACCCTTTACTGGCTTTTTCTTTTTCTTTTTCTTTTTTTTTTTCTGAGACAGAGTCTCGCTCTGTCGCCCAGGCTGGAGTGCAGTGGCGCAGTCTCAGCTCACTGCAAGCTCCACCTCCCGGGTTCCGGCCATACTCCTGCCTCAGCCTCCCGAGT
>NC_045456.1:7313923-7336432 GCF_002776525.5 Piliocolobus tephrosceles | reverse complement strand
GATCCGCCCGTCTTGGCCTCCCAAAGTGCTGGGATTACAGGCTTGAGTTTACTGGCTTTTTCTACCTCCCCGTGCTTCCTGGCATCTTCTTCCAATTAATTACTTGCACCTAAATCCTTGTCTCGGGGTCTGTTTAGGGGTGAATGACAATTTACAAAGGCAATTTATGACCCTGAATCTACTATCCCTTCCACCTAGAGCACGGTTGATTTTTCTTTGTCTATGTGATTTTTTTTCCCGTTCTCTCTGTATCTTCCTTGCTACACAGTAGAGTAATTGCAGGCTCTGTCTAACTACAATTTGCAAATGGGATTTTGAAATGTTTTTTAAACATTTTGGCTCATAAAATTTTAACAAGTTATAAATGTATGTTCGGCCCTAACATTTTTGAGGAATGAACAATGTGTGCCAGGATGTTTGAACACCTAACTGAAATTAAATGGATTACTACTTTCCTTTGTCATTTTAAACATATCCACTGGCAACTGTAGTATTTCATCCTTCATATACCCTTCTGATGGGCTCCCTTACAGGGTTAGCATTGAGCTTTGAAATTGGATCACTCTGCTGAAACGCATTTTTGGCCCAAGGGTCAATAGTTGCCCGACTCCTTATGAGAAAGTGCCATAAGATGTCCAACAACTAATTGCATCTCTCTTTCCATTTTATCCCTAAGCTTCTACATCCCTCATATCCCAGGATCAGTACCTTCCCACCGTCAGTAGCTCTTTCTCTAGCCTTGTTCCAGCCTCTGGTTTCTAGTCCTTCACTGGTGCCATTTTTCACCTTGGTTCTAAGATCAAGGTCTCACTCAGATGAACCCTGCTGGCTTTGAGGCCTCAGAATATTTTAAAGAGCCCAGACACTACTCCAGGCCTCAGGCCATAGGGAACTGCAAGGCGTGTATATGGGGGTGAAGAGAACCCTTGAGGCCTTAGCCAAATTTTCTGGCAAGTGTCTTCTGGGACAATGAACCCCAAAGTGAACTTCACATGCTCCTGGAAAGGTGTGGCCTGATCTGACAGGTAAGGGAGGAAAGTACCAAAGCCTCTATTTATATTGATTTTTATTTTAATATAAGGATGAATTAAACATGAGTAATATGTAGTATCCAAATTGAGGCTCACCCACATCGCAGGATTCCTTACCATGTGTGGCTCAGGCAGCAGGAGTGAGCGGCCCACTATCTAGAAGGCTCAAATAGGACACCATTACTCTTCTTTGCACTTTTAGCTTAAGAGAAGGCATTGCCGACTGATGTGTGTTGTGCATAATCTAGTTTTAATTAAACTAACCTCCTCAGATGGGCAAGTGGCTTAAAAATATTCCTGCTGAACCAAAATAGAAAACAAAACCCCACAGATTGTAGATGATATTAAAATTGCAAGCCTAAGAGAATAATATGAATATAACAGAGAAGACACTTTCCTCATTCCTGGTATAGGCTGTAATCAGATATGACACATTCAATCACATCATAATTATAATAAGCTTTTCTGATGGCAAAAGGTTCACTGTCAATAAACTAGGATAAAATATTTAACAAAAAATGTTTAAAGTAGTCTTTAAAATTTTATTTTACTGTTAGTTCATCTTTTAAAAATTCTACATTTTAGCATGTTTTCTCCCTGACTTATTTATGAAGTCTTGTATAATACCCACCCACATTCAGCAATTACCATTTTCTAGATTTTTTTCTCTTTCTTTCTGTGTGTATGTTGTTGTGTTTTGTTTTGCTGAGCTTTGGAAAGTAGGGTGCACACATCCTCACCTTTCACCCCTAAGTATTTCAGTGTATATTTCCTGAGAACAAGGGTAGTCTTCTACACAACCCAATGCCACCATCACATTGAATGAAATTAACAATAATTCCTGGTAACGTAGAATGAAATTGTACCTAATATATTAGTACAGCAGTACATATATATAATTTATACATTAACATACATACAATGTAGTTGTATGTTCAATTTGTTATTACTTTCTTCAAGCTCTGTTCTTAAAGGATTTTTAAAGAATGGGAGTTGGTATACTTCCCTAAGTGCCCCCACTTCCCCTCCAACCTCCCACCACCCTTACTCCAGCTTCTTCTTGGGCATCAGAGTAGACTGACAAGGTCCAGATGAATGTTTTCTGCAGGGAACTGGCCCAACTTGTGTTGCCAGATGGAATATAACTTTTGTTCTTCTCTTCTCTTCTCCATCTCTTCTGTCTTCTCCCCTTTCCTCTCCTCTCCTCCTCTCCCTTGCCTCCTTCTCTCCTATCCTCCAATTTCCTTTCTTTTTCTCTTCCTTTTTTTCTCTTCCCCTCCTTCCATCCCCTGATTTCCCCAGTGATTCTGCTCTTTTCCTTTTAGTCCCTCAGGCATTCCTGCCCATGCCTGACAGCAGAAAAGTTGAGGAATTATTTATTTAATTGCCCTTTTGCTGGAGCTCTTCACCCCTCCACGCCCTGTTAATCACACACTCAGGCCTGTGAGCTCCAAAGCTGACTAAGCTTGTTCCCTCCATGCAGGGACAGAAGTTCTCTCCTGCCCCCTATTACTGCTCTTTTTTTACCCATCCTGGTGGGACAAACTAGAGTTTCACCCCTCTCCAACACTTTACCTCTCCCTGTTGAGCCAAAAGCAAATCCCAAGACATTTCTTTTCCCCAGCTTAGCTTCTTCAGTCTCTCTGAATCATAGAGGTTTTCCAAGAAGTTGGTGCTCACGCACAAATTAAAACAATGAAGAAAAGGAGCCAAAAGATGGAGGAATGCCAGAGTAAACAATCAACCTGAAGATCCCCAAACATTAATACTCCCCAAATACAACAAGCCACCCAAAGTTCTAGAACCTCCCTGGTCTCCTTCCTTTGTTTGTTCCTATTGGAGGAATACCTTCTGACTCTTCCTTACTTCTCTAACAGGATGTGACTTTACTCCACTTCTCCCCAGTCTTCCCTCATCGATGTTGTCAATATTACTTGAAATGACCACAAAGACTCCTTACTCCTTTCTTTATAGGGTCATCAAAAGCTTGAGGCTAAGAATTGCAAGTCCCTTGTGGAGGGTAGAATAGCGAAGTGGGATATGAGTTCTGTTTGTTCATTCAGTGTAGCACCTCAGTTCTTAAAGTAATGGGGAATGTAATACCTAATTTCTGGAGGGTTCTTTCTAGCTATTTTGTTAACATATCCCCATGAGCTCCCTGTCAGTAAATAATTATCTCCTGTTCAAGGATGAGAATACTGAAGTGCAAAGTCTACGATTCATCCAAGACCATACAACTAGTTGGTAGAATTGCCATTAGGAACTACATCTCTTGATCCTAGGTCTGCATTGGCACCCAGAGGAAACTAGAGTATATTAAGAAGAGGTGAAAAGGAGCATTGGAGATATTTATCCTGGAGAAAATAGAAAAGCATAACTGCAATCTGTTACATACTTAAAGATAACAGTTGGACGGGCACCAAAGACCAGTAAGTTCTCCATTTGTGGAGTAATAGCTCAGAGAGATAAGATTCCATTGCTCTGGGTTATAATCATCATACACGCCAGCTGATAATTGCCTCAGTTGTTCAGAAAAAATCTTGGTGCTATTCTCAGGAGAAAATAAAGTTGATGTTTAATAGTTTTGTCAAATCTCATCAGGTAGAATTCTAATTTTAAGGCAGGCAATGTGTCAGTTACCCTAGAGACCATTTGGTTCATTTAATTATCTTCTTTACCTCAGTATTCTCCACATAGTATACATTAGGACTGAAGTGGAGGTTTAAAAATATTGTAATGCAACAATTCCTACAGACTTCTGTAGGTAATTATGGACAAATAAGGGCTGAAATGCTGGATCCTTAAAAATAAACGAACTGCCCATATTTGAATAAAAGACATACCTTTCTGTGGGCAAAGGTTTCCAACCCTGAGTGTGGGAGCCAGCTACTTCTACTTGCCAAGAATCTCTTTGACACATTAATCTTGCCACAGAGAATGTTTTGTGACCTTTCCAATGTTTGCATAAGAAAAATGAGGCACAGATGTTTTCAGAAGTGGGAAACAATTGTTTGAGTCCCATATTGTCAGAGGAGCAAATCTGTCAGTCTATTGAAGAATGATTTTTACTGACTTAATGTGTAAAAGGGAAACTTCTCTCAGTCATTTGTGAGAAGTTGGAAATAAGAGACACATCGGCAAGTCACATACTATTCATCAATTAATTAGCAAGTATTTGCCGAGTCCCTACTTTGAAATAAGTGATTTGCAGAGCAAGGAACCTGGAACATTTTTAGGGAGACAGGAAAAAGAGAAGAGGAGAGGATGTAAGCTTCTGACCTCAGGAAACTTAAGGAAAAGTCAGGTAGAAAAGACATACCCATAGAATGTAAATTAGTATAATCACTATGAACGGTTTGGAGGTTCCTCAAAAAGCTAAAAATAGAGCTAACATATGATCAAGCAATCCTGCTGGGCATATATCCAAAAGAAAGGAGATCAGTATATCTAAGAGATAGCTGCACTCCCGTGTTTGTTGCAGCACTGTTCACAATAGCCAAGATTAGGAAGCACACTAAATGTCCATCAGCAGATGACTGGATAAAGAAAATGTGGTACATATATACAGTGGAGTACTATTCAGCCATACAAAGAATGACATCCTGTCATTTGCAACAACATGGATGGAACTGAAGATCATTATGTTAAGTGAAATAAATCAGACACAGAAAGACAAACATTGCATGCTCTCACTTATTTGGGAGATCTAAAAATCAAAACAATTGAATTATGGACATAGAGAGTAGAAGGATGGCTACCAGAGGCTGGGAAGGGTAGTGGGATGGGGGGAGGCAGTGGTGGTTAATGGGTACAAAAAGTAGTTAGAAAGAATGAATAAAACCTACTATTTGTCAGCACAACAGGATGACTATAGTCAATAATAACTTAATTGTACATTTTAAAATAACTAAAAGAGTATAATTGGATTGCTTTTAACACTAAGGATAAATGCTTGAGAGGATGGATACCCCATTCTACAGGATGTGATTATTATGCATGGCATACTTGTACCAAAACATCTCATGTACCCCATAAGTATATATTCCTACCACGTACCTACAAAAATTAAAAATGAAAAAAGAAGGAAAAGACATACCCATAGAAAACTAGCAAACAATTCAAGATAGTGCATAATAAGCAGAAAATGAGAGGAGTTGATAATCTTGTCATAAAAGTCAGACAGGTTGGGAGAAAGGATGGGAACTATTAAGGCCTAGATTGGTCAGCACAAGCTTCATCAAGATGATACTTAAACTGAAATTTGGAAGGATTGGATTTAAATGAATCAAGAATCTGGAATTGGGCATGACAGAAGGAGGGAAACAGGAAAGTAATGGAAAATTTAGGAATGAGGCAGACTAGTCTATCTCTTGAGTACAATGGAAAGTTGACAGCTTGTTCTTTCAGAGGGTAGCAAATGGGGAATGATCTATGCAAAATGATCTCGGAACTAAGTCTGGTGATAACTTTAAAGGGTTATCACATCTAATTGTTTTAGATAAGGCTCTTTTGTTGGCAAAGAACAGAAGCCACTCAAACTAACTCAAGTAAAAAGGGGATGGTAGTATTGTAAAATTATAATAGGAGATCTCTTGTACATTCAAAACTAGTACCTAAGCCAGAAACCATACCCTCTATACGACTTAGGGCCACATTATCTCAGCTTCTCCTCTTATGTCTGCTTCATTCTTTTTCTCTCAGTCCCTTTACTCAGCTTATTCATCTTCTACATGTTTAAATATGGCTGCCCTGATCTTTTCCTTGACATCAAAATCTTGTATTTCCAGCATCTATTACTGACTAACTATATTCTCTCTATTTTTCTGTTTAAATGCTTAAGAGAGAGAGAAACTCTTTAGCAGCTAGCCAGGCAGTTCATTGACTGGTTTAGATTGGGTATCCACTCCAATCCAACCAGCCATCTCTCCTAAACAGGAACTACCCAGTGGTGTCTCCCCGCATTGGGAGCTCTGGGCAGAGCAATCTAGGCCAGAATAGGATATAGACTGATATGCTTCATGCTATACAGAACCATTAGACTTGCAGGAAACATTTTGTATGTTCTATATACATTTGAGAAACATCTGGTCTATTTCCCTCCCTCAAGGAAGAATTTACCCAAAGCTCTCTTCTGAAAGAACTATGGGTTCTAAAAAACATTGGTTCTAAATTGAATGTTGACTCTACCACCTCTTAAACTGAGCTTCAATTTCCCATCTGCAGAATGGAGATAATAATGTCTACCTATTGGAGTTGTCTGGAATATAAATGAGATAATATAGATTCTATTCTCTGCTTGGAAAAAGGCAAGAGCTTAGTAAATGGGATTTCTTTCATTTACTTGCTATGTTCGGAACATACCGTAACAGAAAATTGTTTGCAATGCATTTTAACTTATTTTTAATTGCACAAGTGATATATGAATATGTCAATACTTTAAAGCAAATACTAGATGTTATATTATTTCACTGGTAAATATTTTAGCATGTGTCTTTTATAAACAAGGTCTTTTAAGAAACACATAGCCACAATACCGTTATCACACTCAATACATTCAAAATAATTCCTTGATAGCACCAAAAATACATTTATATTTGATTTTCTTCAATATTGATTTTACAAATATCTTTTTATCATTGTTTTGTTTGATTCAAAACCCAAAAGGAATCTACACGTTGCATTTGGTTGATATGTCTTATACATTTCAGTCAGTCTATAACCATTCTCCCTCATTTTCTATGCCATATATTTGTTGGAAAAAAAGGGGTAATTATTCCTGGATTTTCCAATTCAGAATTTGGCTGACTGTATCCTTATAGCATCATTTAGCAGGTTCTTCTATCACCGTATTTCCTGAAGACCGGCACATAAATCTAGAGGCTTAATTAGATTTAGATTCAAATTAATTTTCTGGTAAAACTATAAATGTTTTATATTTTAAAGGTTGTGAATTTAAAAGAGCATAGTTCCCATGGTCTTTTGCATCTAGGAAGACAAGATTCCTAAAAGAGAAGGAAGTAAGCCATTTACTCTGGTTTCTGACTGAGTGACTCACCTTTACTCAGAGAGTTAGTGGTAATTATGACTATTATCTGCCAGAAAATGCAGACGGAAGTCTTAGTTATCATTTTATTTCTAACAAATTTATTAGCGATATCTTAAGCCATATGCATCTTTGGCTGAAGATGTTCACATACCTTTAATTAAAGATACCAATTTCTTGCCTACATTCTAAGCTAGGAAAATGTTTAAAATGGCTAATGAATAAAGAAGATATTAGAAGAAAATAGAACTTTCTTTTAAATTTTTATTTGTGTTTGTATTTGTTTAAAAATAAAGCAAACACAGGTACATTGAAGCAGTACTGTAGTACTGTTCTGGAATTTTGGGGTTTGGGGTGTCTAATAAATTATAGCCCTCTCTTCCTTACCTAATTTGAGAACAGAAAGCCAGATAAAGAAATCAGAGAGACTATGATAAAAAATAGTTGCATCTATGTCTGATAAAGCAGTTTGGGGAATGTAACTCAGGTCTATAGCAATAATGAACTTGCAGGCACTCTCTTATCTTCTATATTACACTTGCCATCCCTCTAGACAGGGCCAGTTAAACAACCATAGTCCTCCCTGAGCCCAATGCACAAGCCAGGTTCTTTTTCCCAAACTCGCCACTGAATAATTCATTCCCCCTTCCCTGGTAGGAGGAGGAAAGTGAGTGAGGAGTCAGGGTGCAACCAAGAGTGGTAAACCAATGGAGGTCTAATCAACATGAAAACAAGTGGAAATAAGTATTCCCCTTCCCTGAAGTCCATGATATAAAAGAGTATCATAGGTAGAACCCAGTTTAAACGCAGCATTTTCAGCAATAAACACCCTCACATGTAGTTGGTCTCAACTCATATCAACTTCCACATTATAGTAGCTCATGTTCAATTGAACAAACTTTTGTGTGGAATATGCAAATCACAGTGCTGGCAGATTCCAAGATGGAAAAAGACATATTCTTTGCCCACCAAAGGCTCATGCTCTAGTGGGTTCTCAAACAGGTGTACACAAGATAACTGTGCCCTTGTCTTGTCACCCACTGTGCTAGAGACCATATGGGGAGTGTGCAGACATGGAGATGTGCTGCTCAGACCTCCCTTGTAGAAGAGACTTGCCCAGCTGCAGGGGTTGCGGTTAGCTGAAACCTCCAACTACCTGTTCTTTCAGGGTCCACTTCAGCTTTCAAGCTGTGGTCATGTTCTCTTGAGTGATTCCTGCTCAGTGACTGAGCCAGGTAGTAACTGAGATCACATTCTTCTTGGGGTGACCCCATGCAACGACTAAGCAAGGTGATTATACATGGTCCTCGCAATTTCCACCCAAAGCAGGACTTCCCTATTGGGTAATCTTTGCTCCTAAGCTTCCTGTTGGGCTGGCGTAGAATGACCGGCTATCCCAGTTTGCTTGGACTGAGAGATTTCCCAGGATATAGGATTTGCCATGCTAAAACTGGAAAATTTCCAGGCAAACCAAGATGTTTAGTCATCCTCGCTAGTATAGACCTGACAAGCTCCCTCTTCCTATCCTACTTCCCCCGCTTTTCCCTTTCACAGGTACTGCTCCTCAATAAAACGTTCATTTCTTACTTCATCTCAGTGTCTGCTTCCCAGAATACTCCACCCAAGACATGGGCACAAATAGCTCACAAACCAGGAAGAACCTAAATACTTCAAGAGAAGATAAAGTTGAGATTAGGAAGGCAAGGGAAAAATCAATGTGAAAATTACAGGGATTCTCCTGGGTATTACTTTTTCAGGGGACCATTTATTATGCATACTTTGAAAAAGAAAAGAGGCATATTTAAAATACTCAATGACTTAAGGTTCCCTGAAGTGGATCGGAATACTCAAAATGAAGGTTTTGCCAAAAAAAACAAAAAGCCAGCCTCCTTGTCTCTGTGTCCTTTAAGCAACAACATGCCTTGTTATTAATTTCCATGATTTAAGAAGAAAACCAAAGGGAACGTCAGCTTTTCTAAGAGGTATTCTTAAAATCGAGAGAGTGTGAATTGTACAAAATGGTGACTATAGTTAATAACAATGTATTGCACACTCGAAAATTGCTAAGAGTAGATTTTAACTGTTCTCATTTTTAAAAGATAAGTATGTGAGGTAATGTATATGTTAATCAGCTCAATCTAGTCATTCCACAATGTATACATATTTTAAAACATCATGTTGTGTATATATACAGTAAATATACACAATTTATATTTATGTTAATTTTTAAAAACTGA
This sequence comes from Piliocolobus tephrosceles, assembly GCF_002776525.5. Taxonomy (NCBI): domain Eukaryota; kingdom Metazoa; phylum Chordata; class Mammalia; order Primates; family Cercopithecidae; genus Piliocolobus; species Piliocolobus tephrosceles. The sequence continues at coordinate 7,327,121 of NC_045456.1, read as the reverse complement.
ATTAACATGAAAAGAGAATATCAGCAGAATGGTACTTCTGGAGAGAGGAGAAGGCATCCTTCAGGGCTAGTTTAGAGTGAGGCAAGTGGTTATTTGGAGTACAAAATTTAAGGAGGCACTCACTCTCAGGGTCATAGAGCTCAGAGTCGGCACCCTCAGGACCTGAAAGTGAGCACCGCCTTTTTTTTTTTTTTTTTTTTTTTTTTTGAGACAGAGTCTCCCTCTGTGGCCCAGGCTGGAGTGCAGTGGCCGGATCTCGGATCTCAGCTCACTGCAAGCTCCGCCTCCCGGGTTCACGCCATTCTCCTGCCTCAGCCTCCCGAGTAGCTGGGACTACAGGCGCCCGCCAACACGCCCGGCTAATTTTTTGTATTTTAGTAGAGACGGGGTTTCACCGTGTTAGCCAGGATGGTCTCGATCTCCTGACCTTGTGATCCGCCCGTCTCGGCCTCCCAAAGTGCTGGGATTACAGGCTTGAGCCACCGCGCCCGGCCGAGCACCGCCTTAAATATTGTACCCCGGGTGTCTCGCTTGCCTCAACTTAGTCCTGGCTCTCGTATTCAGAATAATATTATGCAACTGATGAGGATCCTTCTTTCCTGCCCTAGATACAAAGCCATTGTCCGGCCAATGGATATCCAGGCCTCTCATGCCCTGATGAAGATCTGCCTGAAAGCCGCCTTTATCTGGATCATCTCCATGCTGCTGGCCATTCCAGAGGCTGTGTTTTCTGACCTCCATCCCTTCCATGAGGAAAGCACCAACCAGACCTTCATTAGCTGTGCCCCATACCCACACTCTAATGAGCTTCACCCCAAAATCCACTCCATGGCTTCCTTTCTCGTCTTCTACGTCATCCCACTGTCAATCATCTCTGTTTACTACTACTTCATTGCTAAAAATCTGATCCAGAGTGCTTACAATCTTCCCGTGGAAGGGAATATACATGTCAAGAAGCAGGTAGGTGCTAAAAAAAATTGATTCATTTCCTCCTTGGGGATATAATCCCTTGCATTTCTTTTGGACCCCACTGACAAGCCATGACACTTGAATCTGCAATTAGATGATGTGGGTGATGTGCGGCCAGATGCTAAATGGAAACGCCTGGCCATGGAAACCCAAGGTGTTCTTTATAATCTTATTCTCCTGTTACAGACCTAAGCTAGGGAGGTGTTGTGAACCTGAAAGATTTCCAGTGTGGGTTTCTTTTTGAGAAATAATCTGAAAAAGAGTTGAATTTTAAAAACCAATAAATAAAGCTTTGAGGCTCATGGGATGTGACTTCTTTAAACTCCAGTCACATTGTTTGCCTAGAAAGAGGATTACCACATGGAGACAAAGCAGAGGAGGCTGGAAAGTGAGGCCAGTTGAAGAAAAAGAAGTAGTTTGATTAGGATGGGCTCACACTGATTTGGGCTCAAGTCCAAGCTTCATGATGTACTCAGCCTCTCTGAGACTTAGTTTTCTTACCTATCGAATAGGCTTATAATCCCTACATTGTAAAACTATTGGAAGATTACAAGAGAGAGTATATGTAAGGCCTGTAGTGCCCAGCATGCAAGATGCCCTCCATATGATTAGACTCTCTCTCTCATTCCCTATAACACCCAATAATTTCATCCCTGAGGTACAAACAAATGGTAGAAAGCAAGGGCTCTGGCCTCCTCCTGTCAGTGCTCACCTTCTAGCCCAGGTGTAGATCATGTAGCATCTATGATGGAAAAGCAGAAACACTCCCCACTCCATTTCAGTGAATAGCTGACTCACTTAAAGACCTTACCCTTTAAAGTTCATTATTTATGTATTTGTCTCAATTGTGGGGGAAGAGTGGCAATTTCCAATGAAACTACCTTCCTACTTGAAAAACCTCTCATTAGCCAACATCCATTGTACCCCAAACTCTTTATGGAGAAACATGTTTCTCCTTGAGGTAGTGGATGGAGTTGGGAGAAAAAGGAGATGCCCATCCCTCTTTGCCACAGTCCCTTTCTATAGACTATAGTCCAGAGATAACTCAAGATTTTAAAATCATAATAATAGAGAGTTATCTTGGTTTAGCCAATGAAGAAGAACAAAGCTGGCTGCTCTTTTTGAGCAGCAGAGGGAATAAAAAATTATTAACTGTGGAGAAAAGAAAGCCATGAAGTCATATGGCTGATAAACTGCACCAATGCTCTCCTGAGGAAAAAGGGGGCACTTATTAGAATTTCATGTTGCAATCCAGTCAAATATGTAATCAACTTTGTTTAAAGATCTGTTCTCAGTGGTGTGTTCTAACTCTATTCTTCCTCATGGGTTTCTGCTTCCTGGCTCATCCATTTCTGTGTTTCTGACTCTTTTTTTTTTTTTTTTTTTTTTCCTTTTCTATCTGTTTCTGTTGCCTTTCTCTCATTTTACTGGATTCTCTCTTGCCCTCTCCTATTGAACTCTTTTTCCATGGCTTTGTGAACTCATCTATTGCCCTAATTGTTTTTCCCTGTCTCTTTCTCTGCCTGAATCTTCGTCTCTCTGCATTCTTCTGACACTGTCCCTTGCTGCTGCTTTCTCTCTCCATGTGACTCTCTCCTTAGATTGAATCCCGGAAGCGACTTGCCAAGACAGTGCTGGTGTTTGTGGGCTTGTTTGCCTTCTGCTGGCTCCCCAATCACGTCATTTACCTGTACCGCTCCTACCACTACTCTGAGGTGGACACCTCCATGCTCCACTTTGTCACCAGCATCTGTGCCCGCCTCCTGGCCTTCACCAACTCCTGCGTGAACCCCTTTGCCCTCTATCTGCTGAGCAAGAGTTTCAGGAAACAGTTCAACACTCAGCTCCTCTGTTGCCAGCCTGGCCTGATCATCCGGTCTCACAGCACTGGAAGGAGTACAACCTGCATGACCTCCCTCAAGAGTACGAACCCCTCTGTGGCCACCTTTAGCCTCATCAATGGCAACATCTGTCACGAGCGGTATGTCTAGATGGACCCTTGACTTCGCGCCCTGAAGGACGGTTTTGCTTTATGGCTAGACAGGAACCCTTGCATCCATTGTTGTGTCTGTGCCCTCCAAAGACCCTTCAGAATGCTCGTGAGTGGTGTAGCTGGGGGTAGGGGTGGGGAGACCCAAGTAATGGATCACCATTATATTTCGAAAGAAGCCATCAAGTCTTAAGTTTTTCATTTCAACTTGTGAACGTTTCTTCTGATGTGAAGCAAACCTTCCCTTTTTAGAAAAGGGAACAAGTAGAAAATTATTTTTTAAGCATCAAGCCCTGTTAAATGGTTGTGACCAATTATGTCATAGAAACTGTATGAACAACCAGATTTATATAGCAGAGAAATCATACATTGAATTCTTACTTTGTGAAAGACCTCACCTTGTCATTTCTTTAAGCCGACGCTAGTACTTTAGAAATATGACTTGACTTTGTTTTCAGGAAAATCTGTAATACACAAACCAAGGAATAACTTTTATTTACACTCCTAATATGAAAAGTCAATCCTGTGAAAGAGCTCCATGTATGAGGGACACTCTCCAAGTTGTTAATAATGGAAGCTAGTTTGATATAAAACAATTCTCTAAGCATTTATTTTTTAAAAAAAGATGTTACTGAGGACCTAGGAGAAATGCTAAATACATACTTTTAAAGCAAAAATACAACCAAACACATTGGCACGTATATAAAGATCCACGTGTGGCTATGCATGATATTTCACACTCTGAATTCTTACCTGATGGAGGTCTTGTTTGCTGCTACAGTTTTAATCATCCAGGGTGCCATTCCACCATAGAAGAGAAATCCTTTTAGGAAAAAAATTCATCATGCTATTAATTAATCAAATATCTATAAATGCATAAAGTACAGTATTTATTCTTGATACATAGGTTTTGAGTCAAGTGTATTTACTTAGATTTGTCTTTGACTGCTATACTGAATCAGTAGTTTAGTTTCACTATAACAAAGAAGGGATTGGGCAGATCACGAGGTCAGGAGATCAAGACCATCCTGGCTAACACAGTGAAACCCCGTCTCTACTAAAAATACAAAAACTAGCCGGGCGTGGTGGCGGGCCACCTGTAGTCCCAGCTACTCGGGAGGCTGAGGCAAGAGAATGGCATGAACCCGGGAGGCAGAGCTTGCAGTGAGCTGAGATAGCGCCACTGCACTCCAGCCTGGGCGACAGAGTGAGACTCAGTCTCAAAAATAGATAAATAAATAATAAAAAATAAAATAAAAAGAAAGAAGGGATTGTATCTGAGTAGAAATAGGAACACGTTTATATTTAGTGTATGCTTCTGCTAACGTTTGTGGGAGGAAGTGAATAAAATTTCAGTAACAAGGATTTTTTGTCTGAATATGTATAAGAAAGTCACAGGGGTCTTAACTTTAAGAACTGATTGAAAAACAGCTATAGACTTGTTTCTACTTAAGAAGAGTATTTATGAAAGAGCCCATGTGCAGAAAAAGACTTGGCTGAAATATTTTTCTTTTTCTAAGTGAATGTAGTTGGCTCTAAAAAGATTTGATTCCCTTACTTTAGAAACCCTGAATGGAGTTTTTCTTCACTCAAAGAGAGGGCAATTTTGACAGGTTGCAAACATATTAACCCACTTTCAAATAATTTCAAATTTTACAAATGTGCCCTTACACATCAAAATCCTAAGACAATTTTAATTTAGGTTTTCTCTATCCAGATGAGACACAAACAGTTGGCTCTCATTTTCACATGGCACATATGAAAAGATTCTTGTCTCTTGATATGAAGAAGTGCCCACTGCCTATTTGAGCTTTGGGAGTTACGACCAAGACAGGGTGAAACTTCTTCAATTCTGCTTGCTACGTGCTCTTCTGTGTTGTACACACCTGCTTTCCTGGTAGTCCATAATTACATAGAACAGTTTGAAAAGCAAGACAGATAGTACAGCTTAAAGAACCAAGATTTCTAGCTTGACGGTCCAACTCTGCCTCTAGCTATATCACTCTGGCTATCAATTTCACTTGTCTAGACTCCTGTTTTCGTCTCCAGACTGAGAAGACAGTGCTAAGGTCTTGTCTATCGCTAAAATTCTGAGTCTCTTCATCGTCTCCAGTTCTGTCTCTGCAGCATTTCTGTAGCCCACTTAGTCACAGTAGCCTCACTTCTGCTACCCTTGCAACAACAACTGTTTGGAAATCCTTCAACCACTATTCTATATTCGGGTTCACATTAGTGGTATGAAAGGAGACAGACCATTCTGTTGCTTCAAGGGGTCCCTTGGAATACTTTGCATGAATGATGTTCTGCAAGCTTGCTATGTTTTGGAGTTAGAGCCGAAAGAGACATAAGAAAACATATTGCTGAGTCTTCTCATTATACAAAGGGTACTCTTCCTATTCACCCTTCTTCAACCTCCATGCATCTATTATCTTGAACTAGTGTTCCACAATTTGCCCTTGGCTTTCTTCAAAACCCTTGATTATAAATGACTCTACACTTAGTTAGTTGCTAACATGTATAGCCTTTTGAATACCTAGCATAACTTGTTCAGGCATCTCTGATCTACCTGCTTCCAGGGACATTTTGGGAGTAGAGCTCATCTTCATGTCTCCTTCAGTTAACATCATGGCATAGATTGTGTGTGGTCTCCTTCCTAGCTTCTGGACAAAGAGTGAGGAGATGGAGGTCTAGGTGTAGCTGTGTGTCCTTAGGCGAATCTTATTACATTTTTTTTTTTTTTTTTTTTTTTTTTTTTGAGATGGAGTTTCGCTCTTGTTGCCCAGACTGGAGTGCAACGGCACTATTTGGGCTCACCGCAACCTCCACCTTCTGGGTTCAAGGGATTCTCCTGCCTCAGCCTCCTGAGTAGCTGGGATTTCAGGCATGCACCACCATACCCGGCTAATTTTGTATTTTTTTAGTAGAGACGGGGTTTCTCCATGTTGGTCAGGCTGGTCTCGAACTCCTGACCTCAAGTGATCTGCCTGCCTTGGCTTCCCAAAGTGCTGGGATTACAGGCACCGTGCCCGGCCGAATCTTACTACTTCTTTGAGACTCTTAAATGAAAGGATTGAAGGAGGCCTTTGCCAGCCAGTGACCAAGAACTGGTAAAACAATTTTGTGAATCAACTAATGGACTGATTTAGACCTTCTTACCAGGAAGGACATAGTTGGGCCTTCTCTAGGGAAGTCAAAATTTTATTATTTTATTCCACCTCAAGAACCTAAAATTACGTGAGAGAGACCCAAGTCCCCACGTGTATCACTTCTCTGCCAAAGCAGAGTGTGGCAGGGGCTGGAGCTGAGACATTTCACGCCTGGCTTCCAAAGATAATCACGTTTAGCACTTATGTCTTTGGCAAGAAAAAAAAATCAATTTTTGCTGTGGAAAACCATCTGTGTTTATTCAGTTGACAGACACTACCTTTCAATCTATCTTAAATTGAGCCTCCCTGAGGCAGGCAGCTCAACAGTGATAGATTAAGCAATAAACAAAGCAGTCTTCCCACCAACGGCTGCTGCTGGCAGGGAAGGTGCAGCTGCTATTGGGAGTGATATTCTTTAGCAAGATGATACTCCCTGCTTAGTGGAGGCAGGGCCCCTCCCTGTTGTTGATTTGATGATTCTCCATAAATGTGGATGGCTAAACCCTGTTTTTTGGACTGCCTTCACTCTCGCACTGAACCTGCCTTCTGCCTCATTAACAAGCTCTGGATTTCCCTCTTTGTCCACAAAGAATTTGGTTTCATCTGGAAGGATGGAGAACCCTTAGGTAAATAAACTGTTTACGGGCTGTTGCAGATGAACCAAGCTCATCTTGTTATGAAAATGAACACTGAACAGAAATAAATGAACTTGATGATAGCACATGAGCATCCTTGCATTGTAAAGTCTTCATTTATGTCAAAAGTAGCAGTTGGTTATTGGTTTCAGAGTGTTTTCATGCATCAAGTAGCTTCTGGTAATAGAAATTAACTTTGTTTGGGGAGTACACATTGAATGGCATCATCTGTGGACTCAAAGGTGGCTAAGTCACTGTTCCTGGAAGCCAGCTAGAAACCATCGCCCTGGGAAGCTGACTGTATGGGAGCTGAAGGAAGAGCCATCCACTTGTATCGTGGTGAGATGGGAAGGGTGCAAACTTTCTTGCCATCTGTGCTCTTCACATTCACAACAGGAGGTAGCTATTGTTAGAGAGTAGCTTAGAATTACCTCTGGGTTTCTGGGGGGATGGAGAACCTTTTGTACATTTGTCTAATTTTTGGCTATATTTTCATGAAATGGATTAACAGCTGAAAACAAAGGGATTAAAGAATCTTTCTTAGCCAGGCGCGGTGGCTCAAGCCTGTAATCCCAGCACTTTGGGAGGCTGAGATGGGCGGATCACAAGGTCAGGAGATCGAGACCATCCTGGCTAACACGGTGAAACCCCCGTCTCTACTAAAAAATACAAAAAACTAGCCGGGCAAGGTGGCGGGTGCCTGTAGTCCCAGCTACTCGGGAGGCTGAGGCAGGAGAATGGCGTGAACCTGGGAGGCGGAGCTTGCAGTGAGCTGAGATCTGGCCACTGCACTCCAGCCTGGGCGACAGAGCGAGATTCCGTCTCAAAAAAAAAAAAAAAAAAAAAAAAGAATCTTTCTTGGGCCTAGGCTTTCATGGGCCTAGGTTTTGTGCACACTGTTCGATGAAACCAAGGCTTACCAAGCTCTACTTTATTCTTTATCTGGATGGTCATTTCTCCTAGCCCACACCCAGACACACACTTCCCAAACACACACAACAGTTTCACTATCTCACAATCTCTTACTGTAACTTTGCCCTTAAGAGACACCCTTTGTTAGGTTGCAGGGGGCCAAACCTTAAGTACAGCTGAATATATTCAGAGCAATCAACAAATAACACACTGAGAACAGACTTTTCTCTTATGTGACTTCACATTAGAAATTCACTCAGTAGAATTTATCTAAATTTTTAAAAAGCTTCAATGTTGCACATATGTTAAATTTAAGGACCCCTGGGTTAGAATATTACTGTGGAATCATGTCCAAGACTAATTTTTTAAAAACTTTGCATTTACCTAGTGTTCATGGTCTATAAAGTGCTTTTATACTCATTACCTCATTGCATCCAAGCCTTCCCTGCTGGCCAAAGAGCTGCTTTACATCCTTTACTGTGGAAATGTGACCATCTACCATTACATTAAAAGGCCCATGGAACTATGAGGCTGAAACATGAAACTGTTAACATTGGGCCATTTTCGAACTACAAAAAGGCAATTTAATCGGGTTCAGCTTAATCTGATTTCATATTGTTTCGAGGTGAACTAACTGTACTTCATTCCCATGGGCCATTCAGTGATATTGAAGAGCAGTGCTGATCACCACTTCCCCACTTTACAGGATATTCTCTTGTCCCCAAAGTGAATCTGTTCAATTTGGCACAAGGGAGTGGACAGGGTCATTGTTGGCTGCCCCAGGAGAGACATATTGGTGGGCACAACATTCAATGCCACAATGAAATGGAAGGCTAAGACAAAGAAGGGTGAGATTCTTGGGAGCAAAGACACTGGCCAAGAAACACATCAAATTTGACCAAAACCTGAATGGAGTGCTGTGGCTCTGTAAGTGCTGGAAAGGAAGGGGCTCATCTTCACCAAACATGACAATGTGCCAAGTCCAGTGCTGGGCACATGAAGCAGTGGCAGGGAGATTACTTACTGATCCTCAAGTCACATGGGGAAGTGGAGTGGCAGAGTATAAGTGTGGAGCTGATCTCTCTATGTCAATGTCCAGTCCACTGCTTAGCATTGCTTCCCAAATCCCACCTGTGTGAAAAATTCAGTTCACAGTACTTAGTAGAAAACTCCACTCCCTATTCTAGGTTTTGTCCAGAGAACTGAACTAATGATAGCGTCAAAGAATGTATGCAAAGAGCATTGAGGCACACAGTTTAAGGAATTGTTGAGGGCAGAGGCTGAAATGCAGCACAAAGTGGGTGAGTAGGAAAGTCCCTTAGGTCAGTTGTTTGCATCCTCCTTCTCCCCTACTCAGAGACACAATTCAGTTGCAACTGGAAGCCCTGGGAAGAATTTCCCACCTGGTTCTGTGTCTGAGAGAAAAAAACTTGCTGAGGACCAAGTTAGAGAGAAGACCCAAATGAGAACAGCGAATCTAGCCATGCTTCTCTGAATCAGAATTCATTGGAGAAAAAGTGTCAGGTAGAGGTAGAACCACCTATGCCCCTACTTTCCCCCAAATAGAGTAAGATATGACAATGGTTGGTTTCCTAGAGTCTGGGGACCCAGCCTACACAAATAGCCTCTAACACAAAAGCATCTCCTGGACTAAGGGGACAGATAAGAAACTCAGATATGGACTTAGGTATCTGAGTGCCTAGCCCTAGGTGCCCTGTTCTAAATACAGACACCACTGTCTCTCTGCCCTCTCTGAACTCACATTTCTAGAAGATAAGATTATTTGCCTTTTTCCCCCAAATTTAAAATTCACTCACAGAGTCATATAATGACATGAAAGGACTCACATAATTTTATGACATTTTAAAAGAATCATTTTAACGGACAGTAAAACCTCACACATTCAAGGCCTCATTAACTCCCAGACAAGCTTAAAAATGTTGACATAACTCAGAACTTCAATGTTGAAGGTACACTATATAATTTGAGCCTGTTGTGAATCCAGATTTTCATCACTTTGCTTCCATTTTAGCTAATGACATTAATAATACATGCACAACATTAAGAAAGTAAAACTCATTATCTTCTAAAAAGTTTTTTTTTCCTGCAATCTGGGCTTTACTGATTTAAACATGATATTTCTTGCATTCAAGTCGGTAGGGTTTTGGGTAATAAAATTCATAAAACAGTCAATTCGGTGAGTTGTAAAAATAAATGGCACAAACTTCTTTAATGTAATTTTATGTTTTGTTTTAAATATTAGACTCATATTTCAAAAATTATAATTGTACTTGCTACTATTAACTGTAAATATTTATTGCATTGAAAAATGTACTCTGTGTTAAATAACTCAGAACAAGTTCCAGGTGTGGTACTTAGTGTAAATAATGTCATGGCTTAGCTTTGCCTGGACTCCTTGAACAAATGAATTATTTATAAGAAATTCACAATAGTAATATGAATGATTCAGCTCCCTTTAAATGTGCAAACTTAACTCTGTGACCATGTAAAACTCTATCTATAAAGTGTGCTTTGAGTGAAATTGTTGTTTTTCAAGAAATGCTTCCAATGCTTCTATCACGTTGTAAGTGGTCTGTATGATATTAAGTCAAATCCCGTGTATAGTAAGCTGGATGTTCAAGTTGTAGAAGAAATGAGATTTATTCTTTAATATAATAAAGCATAATTTGTGAAATGGACAGATACATGTATCCAACGTTCAATAAAAAATAGTTGTTGCATGAATGTAGTCTGTGGCTATGTGTCCCACAGTTCCTTGGTTCCTTGGACCGTCTACATCAGAATCGGCCAGGCTGCTTGTTGCAAAATGCAGATTCCCCAACCCTCTATTGACTTGGAACAATGTCAGTGTTTAGGCTGGGTGTGTGGTGTTTCATTAAATTTTTAAAATATGTATTTACCTTTTGAATATGTAAGCCATTCTCATGGTCCAAAACCAAAAGCCTAGAAAGGAATCCAGTGAACACTTACTCAGCTACCATTGTCCACTCTGTACAGTTTTTGCACCCATTACCAAACCCTTCCAAGGAGTGACCATTGTTATGCTGTTATTAGTTTCTTACTTGTGTATACTACTGGACACTTTTTACACATATGCAAATAAATACAAATCTGTGTTTTCCTGAAGCCCACCACCGTTTTACAGAAATGGTAGCATATACATTGTTTGCCCCTTGTTTACTTCACTAAATACCATATCTTAGAGATCTTTCCATATCAGTAAACAGTAGTCTCCCCTTATCCACAGTTTCACTTTCTGCCATGTCAGCTACCCACAGACAACTGCAGTCCGAAAAAAGGTAAGTACAGTACAATAAGATATTTTAAGAGAAAGAGACCACATTCACATAACTTTTACTACAGTATGTTGTTGTAATTGTTTGATTTTCTTGTTAGTTTTTGTTGTTATTTTGCTACCTTTCCTAATTTATAAATTAAATATCATAAATATGTATGTTTAGGAAACAAAGATAGTATCTATAGGGCTCAGTACTATTTGTGGTTTCAGGCATCCACTGGGGGTCTTGGAACATTATCCTCCACAGATAAGGGGGAACTATTGTATAAAGCACTTCCTGAATATTTCTTACACCTGCATAGTAGCCCCTAATTTATTTACCTAGTCCCCCATTGATGAACTTTCAGGTTGTTTCCAATATTTGGCTATTATCAACCAGCTTGCAATGAATAACATACACAATCTCATGCATGAGCAAGTGTTGCTGTAGGAAAAATTCTTAAATGTAGAACTGCAGAAACAAAGGGCATATGCTTTTATAATATTGACAGTTATTCTAAATTGCTCTCTTGAGGACTTGAACACTAAAGTTTGGGAGTGTCTGTTTCCTGGGATAATCGTAGGCATCAGAGAGCAGGAAAGCTTGTACAAATTATAAATCAAAGTGAGGCAGTCTAGCTGAAAGTTCCAGATGTTTAGCCTACTGCCTACCTGAAGCCTACTTTTCTTTCCATCTTGGATCCTGCTTATTGTGAAGAAAGAGTAATTGATTATAAGGTTAGCTTTCCAGAGACAGTGAGGAGAGTTGGCATTTAGTTCATTTATCCATTCCTGCAGGATCAAATTCTTTCTCCCTTTGTCACCAATTCCACTTATTTGAAGTCTGCCCAATGACTAAGCCAGTGATCAAGTCTCTGGGAATATTTAAAATACTCAACAGCAAACATAAGGCTGCCTGAGAAATACCACAATCTCAAAGCTGTGAACAAAATAAGCTGATGACAAAGGAATGACATAGCTACAGTGGATGCAAATTAGGGCTGTCCAAGTTTCCTGTACTCCAGGTGAGAAGAGGTAACACCAGAGATGTCCATTAGATGCAGTCACAAAACCCCTTGAGAGGCACACTGATAGCCATGCCAAGGGAGCTCCTGAGCGTGCAGTCACCACCATGAAATCATCTTGGGAGAAGGCCCTCTGTTTCCCAGATATCTTACCACTTCTGCCATGTACCCCACCCTCTCGAAGTGTGGCATATACAGCCCATGATTAAATTGTAAATGCTTTCTGAAAGTGTCAACGCTTCAAATAGATAAAAGAGATCATTCACAATTGTGTCTGACGTAGACCCTGTATCTCTAGTTTTCCTGGATTAGATGGGAAGATAAGTAGACAAAAATCTTTGAGATATTCAAGTCATAAAAGGCCAAATTGACAATTAAGGTTGGTCAAGGTTAATTGCTCAGAGCTCTACCCAAAGTCCAGATGACTTTTTACTGTTAGAAAGCCTGGATTCGGCTGGGCTCGGTGGCTCAGGCCTGTAATCCCAGCACTTTGGGAGGCAGAGGCGGGTTGATCACAAGGTCAGGAGTTCAAGACCAGCCTGGCCAAGATGGTGAAACCCTGTCTCTACTAAAAATACAAAAAATTAGCTGGGCGTGGTGGCACGCGCCTGTAATCCCAGCTACTCCAGAGGCTGAGGCAGAGAACTGCTTAAACCTGGAGGGGCGGAAGTTGCAGTGAGCCGAGATCACACCACTGCACTCTAGCCTCGGTGACAGAGCGAGACTCCATCTCGAAAAAAAAAAAGAAAGCCTGGATTCTCTCTTTGTAAGCATGCTGCCTACCACGTCAGAAAAGAAAGCTTTATTAATGCAAACACTATAATATAGAGAATTTCATATTCTCTTAAAAGCATGAATTATTGGATTTGGAAGCCACTGCAGAGAATGCCCAGACACACCTCCTCATTTCACAAATAAGGAAGTTAAAGAAAAGTGCTGGCCGGGCGCGGTGGCTCAAGCCTGTAATCCCAGCACTTTGGGAGGCCGAGACGGGCGGATCACGAGGTCAGGAGATCGAGACCATCCTGGCTAACACGGTGAAACCCCATCTCTACTAAAATTACAAAAAACTAGCCGGGCGAGGTGGGGGGCGCCTGTAGTCCCAGCTACTCAGGAGGCTGAGACAGGAGAATGGCGTAAACCCGGGAGGCGGAGCTTGCAGTGAGCTGAGATCCAGCCACTGCACTCCAGCCTGGGCGACAGAGCGAGACTCCGTCTCAAAA
>NC_045456.1:7283707-7313913 GCF_002776525.5 Piliocolobus tephrosceles | reverse complement strand
AAAAGATAAAATCACTGTAAAAGATGAAGAAAGAATATCAGGGCCGGTCGCGGTGGCTCAAGCCTGTAATCCCAGCACTTTGGGAGGCCGAGACGGGCGGATCACGAGGTCAGGAGATCGAGACCATCCTGGCTAACACGGTGAAACCCCGTCTCTACTAAAAATACAAAAAAACTAGCCGGGCGAGGTGGCGGGCGCCTGTAGTCCCAGCTACTCCGGAGGCTGAGGCAGGAGAATGGCGTGGACCCGGGAGGTGGAGCTTGCAGTGAGCTGAGATCCGGCCACTGCACTCCAGCCCGGGCAACAGAGCAAGACTCCGTCTCAAAAAAAAAAAAAAGAATATCAGTTAGCTATTGCCATAATAATGCTGAGTAACAACCCATCCTTAAACTCAGTGGCATAAAAAAATAAGCATTTATAGGCCGGGCATGGTGGCTCACGCCTGTAATCCCAGCACTCTGGGAGGCTGAGGCAGGCAGATCACTGCAGGACAGGAGTTCCAGACCAACCTGGCCAACATGGCAAAATCCCGTCTCTACTAAAAATACAAAAATTAGCTGGGCATGGTGGCTCATGTCTGTAGTCCCTACAGAACACAATCCCATTTACAATAGCCACACACACAAACACACACACACACACACAAATAAAATACCTAGAAATACATCTAACCAAGGAAGTGAAAGCTCCCAACAAGGAGAATTACAAAACACTGCTGAAAGAAAGCATAGATGACACAAACAAATAGAAAAACATTCCATGCTCATGGATTGGAAGAATCAGTATCATTAAAATGGCCACAATGTTCAAAGCATTATACACATTCAACAGTATTCTTATCAAAATATCAATGTCATTTTTCACAGAATTAGAAAAAACTATTTTAAAATTCATACAGAACCAAAAGTAAACTGAATAGTCAAAGCAATCCTAAGTAAATGAAACAAAGCCGGAGGCATCACGTTACCTGACTTCAAACTACACTATAAGGCCACAGTAACCAAAACAGCATGGTATTGGTACAAAAACAGACAAGAAGACCAAGATAAAGAATAGAAAACTCAGATATAAAGCTGCACAGCTACTATCATCTGATCTTTGACAACGCTAACAGAAACAAGCCATGGGGAAAGGACTACCTAGTCAATAAATGGTGCTAGCATAACTGGCTAGCCATATGCAGAAGAATGAAACTAGACCCCTACCTTTTACCCTATGCAAAAATTAACTTAAGATGAACTAAAGATTTGAATGCAATACCTCAAACAACAAAAATCCTAGAAGAAAACCTAGGAAATACCTTCTTGATATAGGCTTTGGCAAATAATTTCTGGCTAAGTCCCCAAAAGCAATTGCAACAAAAACAAAAATTGACAAGTAGGACCTAATTAAACAAAAGAGCTTCTGCACAGCGTAAGAAATGATCAGCAGAGTAAGCAGGCAACCTACAGAATGGGAGAAAATATTCACAAAATATGCATCAGACAAAGATCTAATATCTAGAATCTATAAGGAACTTAAATCAACAAGCAATAAACAACCCCATTAAAAAATGGGCAAAGCATATAGCCAAGACAATCCTAAGCAAAAAGAACAAAGCTTGAGGCATCACGCTACCTGACTTCAAACTATTCTACAAGGCTACAGTAACCAAAATAGCATGGAACTGGTATAAAAACAGACACATAGACCAATGGAACAGAATAGAGATCTCAGAAATAAGACTTCACATCTACAACCATCTGATCTTTGACAAATATGACAAAACAAGCAATGGGGAAATGAGTCCCCATTTAATAAATGGTGCTGGGAAAATGGGCTAGCCATATGCAGAGAACTGAAACTGGACCCCTTCTTTACACCTTATACAAAAATTAACTCAAGATGGATTAAAGAATTAAATGTAAAACCCAAAACTATAAAAACCCTAGAAGAAAATCTAGGCAATACCATTCAGGAGGCATGGGCAAAGATTTCATGATGAAAACGTCAAAAGCAATTGCAACAAAAGCAAAAATTGACAAATGGGATCTAATTCAACTAAAGAGATTCTGCACAGCAAAAGAAGCTATCATCAGAGTGAACAGACAGGGCCGGGCGCGGTGGCTCAAGCCTGTAATCCCAGCACTTTGGGAGGCCGAGACGGGCGGATCACGAGGTCAGGAGATCGAGACCATCCTGGCTAACACGGTGAAACCCCGTCTCTACTAAAAAATACAAAAAACTAGCCGGGCGAGGTGGCGGGCGCCTGTAGTCCCAGCCACTCGGGAGGCTGAGGCAGGAGAATGGCGTGAACCCGGGAGGCGGAGCTTGCAGTGAGCTGAGATCCGGCCACTGCACTCCAGCCCGGGCGACAGAGCGAGACTCCGTCTCAAAAAAAAAAAAAAAAAAAAACAGAGTGAACAGACAACCTACAGAATGAGAGAATATTTTTGCAATCTATCCATCTGACAAAGGTCTAATACCCAGAATCCACAGAAGCTTAAACAAATTTTAAAGAAAAAAGCAAATAACCCCATTAAAAATGGGCAAAGGACATGAAAGGACACTTCTCAAAAGAATACATTCATGCGGCCAACAAATATATGAAAAAAAAGCTCAACATCACTGATCATTAGAGAAATGCAAATCAAAACCCCAGTGAGATACCATCTCATGCCAGTCAGAATGGCGATTATTAAAAAGTCAAAAAACAACAGATGCTGGTGAGGCTGTGGAGAAATAGGAACGCTTTTTACACTGTTGGTGGGAATGTAAATTAGTTCAACCATTGTGGAAGGTAGTGTGGCAATTCCTCAAAGACACAGAACCAGAAATACCATTTGACCCAGCAATCCCATTACTGGGTACATACCCAAAGGAATATAAATCACTCTATCATAAAGATACATGCACTCGTATGTTCATTGTAGCACTATTCACAATAGCAAAGACATGGAATCAACCCAAATGCCCATCAATGATAGATCAGATAAAGAAAATGGCATGGTGGCTCATGCCTGTAATCCCAGCACTTTGGGAGGCTGAGGTGGGTGGAACACTTGAGGTGAGCAGTTTGAGACCAGCCTGGCCAACATGGTGAAACCCCATCTCTACTAATAATACAAAAATTAGCCATGCATGGTAGTACATGCCTGTAATCCCAGTTTCTTGGGAGACTGAGGTGGTTAGAATCGCTTGAACCTGGGAGGTGGAGGTTGTAGTGAGCTGAGATCATGCCATTGTACTCCAGCCTGGGCGACAGAGTGAGACTCCGTCTCAAAAAAAAAAAAAAGAAAGCAAATGTGGTACATATACACCACGGAATACTATATGACCATAAAACAGAAACAAGATCATGTCCTTTGTAGGGATATGGATGGAACTGAAAGCCATTATCCTCAGCAAGCTAACAAAGGAACAGAAAACCAAACACCACATGTTCTCACTTATCAGTGGGAGCTGAACAATGAGAACACGTGGACACAGGGAAGGGAACAACACACATTGGGGACTGTTGGGGGTGGGGGGAGGGAGAGCACTAGGATCAATAGCTAATGCACGTGGGGCTTAATACCTAGGTGATGGGTTGAAAGGTGCAGCAAACCACCATGGCACACATTTACCTATGTAACAAACCTGCACATCCTGCACATGCACCCCGGAACTTAAAATGAAATAAAATAAAATAAAAATAATTATTAAAAATGGGCAAAGGATGTGAACAGATGTTTCTCAAAAAAAAAAAAAAAAGACATACAAGTAGCCAAGAAACATATGAAAAAAATGCTCGTCATCACTAATCATCAGAGAAATGCAAATCAAAACCATTACGAGATACCTTCTCATACTAGTCAGAATGGCGATTATTAAAAAGTAAAAAAATAACAGATGCTGGCAAGGCTGTGGAGAAAAGGGAACACTTTCATACTGTTAGTGGGAATGCAAATTAGTTCAGCCACTGTGGAAAGCAGTTTTGAAATTTCTCAAAGAACTTAAAACAGAACTACCATTCGACCCAGCAATCCCATTACTGGATATATACCCAAAGGAAAATAAATCATTCTACAAAAAAGACACATGCACTTACATGTTCATCACAGCACTATTCACAGTAGAAAAGATATGGAATCAGCCTAGGTGCCCAGCAACAGTGGATTGGATAAAGAAAATGTGGTACATATACACTATGGAATACTAAGCAGCCATATAAAAGAACAAAATCATGTCTTTTGCAGCAATATGGATGCAGCTGAAGGCCATTATCCTAGCGAACTAATGCAGGAAAAGAAAAGCAAATATCACATGTTCTCACTTGTAAGTGGGAGCTAAGCACTGAGTACACATGGACATAAAGATGAGATCAATAGATACCAGGAACTACTGCGGGGGGTGGGGGGCAGGAAGCAAAGGTTGAAAAAACTACCTATTGGGTACTATGCTAACCACCTGGGTGATGGGATTATTCATACCCTAAACTTCAGCATCATGCAACATACCCATGTAATAAACCTGCACATGTACCCCCGAAGGTGAAGTAAAAGTTGAAATTATATTTTTTAAAAAAGAAATAAAATTATGGTGACCACTAAAAAAAAAAAGAGAGAGACTATTTCTATTAATACTGTTTGTCTTATGCTAATCTCTTGCTGATTTTGGTAATACATCCTGAATCTCAAGTTTGTCATCTATCACCTTCAAAAACATATTTCTATCTTGTGCCTCTGAATTCCTTTCCTCAATGAAACAAAATAAAGACACATAGTATATGCTTGATGGTTTTGGTAATAAAATTTAAAAATTTCTTTCATTTTGATCTCACAGATTAGATTTAATCTTTGACCAAGGTTTCTCAATCTTGCCACTATTGATATTTTGAACCAGATCATTCTTTGTCATGGGGGACTGCCCTGTGCATCATAGGTTGTTCAGCAGCATCCCTGGCCTCTACTGATTAGATGCTTGTACCACTCTCCAGTTCTGATAACCAAAAATATCTCCAGACATTGCCAAATGTATTCTGGGTGGCAAAATCACACGTTCAGTCTTTGTTTTTTTATATTCAGGGGTTTCTTAAAGATTTGATCGTAGCTTTTGGCATTAGATACTGCTAGGAAAATAATTTGACTTCTTCAACTAATAAATATAGTTTGAGAATTTGTCAAAGAAAATACCACAGAATCACATTTAACAGAAGTGATCAACAACAAGGTTACATCTTGACCAGGCACTTCCTGAACAACTAAGTAAGTTATTTTATTATTGCCTACACTGTCAACCTAAGGAAAATCCTTGTTCTTTAAGGACATCACACTAAAGCTATTTTCTGTTAACTGTATTGAAAAACCACTTCCAAAATGGTGGTATAAGAACATCTGAAAATTCACTTCTACATAAAAAGTTCAAGCAACACTATAAACAAACTAGACCTAACATACCTCATCCAACGAAATCAGAATACATGTTCATGTCAAGTGCACATGGAGCATTGTCAAAAACAGACCATATGTTGGGCCACAAAAACACATCTCAATAAATTTTTTAAAAGTAAAAATTATACAAAGTACATTCTCCAAACACAGTGAAAGGAAATTAGAAATCAATAACAGAAGCAAATTTAGGAAATTCACAAACTTGTAAAAACTAAATAACATACTCCTAAATAACCAGTAGGTCAAAGAAAACAATCACAATAGAAATTAGAAAACATTGAGGTGAGTGAGAACGGAAATACAACATAACAAAACTTATGAGATACAGCTAAAGCAGTACTCAGAAATTTACAGTTGTAAATGCTTATATTAAAAAAGGACAATCTCAAGTTAATAACCTAATCTTCCACCTCAAAAATTATCAAAAGAAAAGCAAGCTAATCCCAAAGCAAGCAGAAGGAAGGAAATAATAAAGATTAGAACAGAAATAGATGAGAGAGAGAATAGAAAAACAATAAAGAAAATCGATGAAACCAAAAGTGGGTTATTTAAGAAGATAAATGAAACTGACAAACCTTTAGCTATACAGACCAAGAGAAATAAGGAGAATACTCTAAAACCAGGAATGAAAAAAAGGGACATCATCACTAACCTTACAGAAATAAAAAAAATTATAAGGATATTCTATGAACAATTATGTGCCAATATATTAGCATAGCCTAGATAAAATGGACCAATACTAAAAAGACAAAAACTGTCATAACTAACTCCAGAAATGACTGAAAACTTAATAGACCTATAGCAAGTAAAGAGATTGAAATAATAATAATTAAAAACTGTCTACAAAGAAAAAGCTCAAGCTCAAATGTCTTCACTGGTAAATACTACCAAACATTTGAAGAAAAAGTAATGCCAATTATTCATAAATTCTTCAAAAAAAAAAAAAAAAAAAAAAAAAACAGAAAAAGGAAAACTTCACAACTCATTCTAAGAGGTCCTGATACTAAAACCCGAAGAAGATATCACAAGAAAAGAAAAATAGGCCGGGCGCGGTGGCTCAAGCCTGTAATCCCAGCACTTTGGGAGGCCGAGACGGGTGGATCACGAGGTCAGGAGATCGAGACCATCCTGGCTAACACGGTGAAACCCCGTCTCTACTAAAAAAATACAAAAAAACTAGCCGGGCGAGGTGGCGGGCGCCTGTAGTCCCAGCTACTCCGGAGGCTGAGGCAGGAGAATGGCATAAACCCGGGAGGCAGAGCTTGCAGTGAGCTGAGATCCGGCCACTGCACTCCAGTCCGGGCGACAGAGCGAGACTCCGCCTCAAAAAAAAAAAAAAAAAAAAAAAAAAAAAAAAAGAAAAGGAAAATAAAACTACAGACCCATATCCCAAATGAATATAGACACAAAAAAAATCCCAACAAAATACTAGCAAACTAAATCCAGCAACATACAAAAAGGACTATACACCATGACCAAACCTAACCTATTCCAGGAATGCAAACTTGGCTTAACATGTGTGAATTAAGACATTATATTCATAGACTGAAGGACAAAATCCACATGATCATCTTCATAGATGCATATAAAGCATTTGACTTTCTGTTCCCATGTTAGTTTGCTGAGGATGATGGCTTCCAGTTTCGTTCATGCCCCTGCAAAAGACATGATCTCATTCCTTTTTATGGCTGCATAATATTCCATGGTGTATATGTACCACATTTTCTTTATCCAGTCTATCATTGATGGGCATTTGGGTTGGTCCCATGTCTTTGCTATTGTAAATAGTTCTGCAATAAACATACGAGTGCATGTGTCTTAATAGTAGAATGATTTATATTCTTTTGGGTATATACCCAGTAATTGAATTACTGGGTCAAATGGTATTTCTGGTTCTAGATCCTTGAGGAATCGCCAAACTGCCTTCCATAATGTTTGAACTAATTTACATTCCACCAACAGTGTAAAAGCGTTCCTACTTGTTCTCACTCATAAGTGGGAGTTGAACAATGAGAACACATGGACACAGGGAGGGGAACAACACACACCAGGGCCTGTCAGCAGGAGGGGGGTGAGGGGAGGGAGAGCATCAGCATCAATAGCTAATGCACGCAGGCCTTAAAACCTAGATGACTGGTTGATAGATGCAGCAAACCACCATGGCACACGTATACCTATGTAACAAAACCTGCATGTTCTGCACATGTATCCCAGAACTTAAAGTAAAAAAATAAAAAATAATGTTTTTAAAAAAAGCTGGGCGTGGTGGCTCATGCCTGTAATCCCAGCACTCTGGGAGGCCGAGCGGGTAGATCACTTGATTCATGAGTTTGAGACAAGCCCTGCCAAAATGGCAAAACTCCATCTCTACTAGAAATACAAAAATTAGCCGGGTGTGGTGGCGCGTCTCTGTAATCCCAGTTACTCGGGAGGCTGAGACAGGAGAATCACCTGAACCTGGGAAGCAGAGGTTGAAGTGAGCCAAGATTGCACCACTGCACTCCAGCCTGGGCGACAGAGTGAAAACTCGTCTCAAAACAAAACAAACAAACAAACAAACAAACAAACAAAAGAAAAAGCATGACACAATCTAACACTTTTTAAAAATAATAAACACACTTAACAAACCAGGAATAGAAGAGAACTTCCTCAAGCAAATGAATGGCGCTTATAAAAAATTGACAGTTAAATCATATTTGATGGAGAAAGTTTCTGCTTAAGATGAGAAACAATACAAGAATATCTGCTCTTGCTACTTCTAGTCAACCTTGCAGTGGAGGTTCTAACCAGAGCAGTTAGGCAAAGAAAAGAAATAAAGGCATCGGTTTGAAAAGGAAGATGTAAAGCTATCTCTATTAGCAGATGATATAATCTTGTATATAGAAAATCCTAAGGGATCCACAACAAATTATTAGAACTAATACATGAGTTCAGTAATTAGGATACTTGATCAGGATACAAGATCTATATGCAGCAATCAATTTTATTTCTATACACTAGCTATAAACAATCCAAAAAGGAAATTAAGAATACCACTCCATTTATAATAGCATCAAAAAGAATAAAATACTTGGGAATAAATTTAACAAAGGAAACACAAGACTTGTATGCCGAAAACTACAGAACATCATTGAAAGAATGTAAATAAAAGACCATGTTTATGGATCGAAAGGCTTAATATTGTTAAGATGGCGATACTCCCCAAATTGATCTTACAGATTCAATACAATCCCTATCGAAATCCAAATTGCCTGTTTGAAGGCAATTGCCAATTTTCCTTAAGTGCAAGGGACTCGGAATAGAAAAAAAAAAATCTGAAAAAGAACAAAGATGGAAAAGTAATATTTATGGATCTCAAAACTTACAACAAAGCTACAGTAATCAAAATAGTGTAATATTCACATATGAATAGACATATAGATCAATGGAGCAGAATTGAGAGTCTAGAAATTAACCATTATATTTGTGGTCAATTCATTTCAACAAGAATACCAAGAAAATTAAATGGGGAAATAATAGCCTTTTCAACAAATGGTGCTGGGTCAAGTGGATATCTACACGCAAAAGACTAAATTTGGAGTCCTAACTCACATCATATACAGAAATAACTCAAAATGGATTATAGAACTAAAAATAAGAGATAAAACTATAAAACTCTTAAAAGAAAACGTAGAAGTAAATCACAACCTATGATTAGATGACGGTTTATTAGACATGACACCAAAAGCATAAGTGACAATAGAAAAAAGAGACAAATTGAACCTTATCAAAATTAAAAACTTTTGTGCTTCAAAGATAATACCAAGAAAGTGAAAAGACAACCCACAGAATGGGGAAAATATTTGCAAATCATTTATCTGACAAGGGACTTCCATGTAAAATATACAAGTCACTGCTAACCAGTACAAGGTTTCTTTTTGAGGTGATTAGGATGTTTTAAAATTAGATAGTGATGCTGGTTGCACACTTCTCTGAATATACTAAAAATCACAGGTATATTTCCAAAAGGTAAATTTTATAGCATATCAATTACCATTAAAGCTATTTTTTTAAAAAATGAAGTGGGCTTTTCTCCCTGCCTTTTCAGATGCCCAGAGCCAGCTTGTTTAAATACCTGTGAGCATCCCTTTCCAGAGATCACAAAGTGAAGATGCAGACATATTTATTTTCAAACTTCCCACAAAGGAACCCATTCTTTATCTCTTAGCTAGTTATTGAAAGCATCTGGACTGAGGATATGCAGGACACCTTGAAGCTATGACTGTTTTGCATCCAAAATTACAGGGTTGCAGTTGCTGTTTGTCTTTTCAATTCCTTCAAAAGTCAGTGCCTAGGGCAGGAATTTATAGCATTTGTTTACTCTGTTCCTATATCCCTGAGGCAGAGCGGAGAGACAGACAAATAAAAATTGGTAGTCCCACACAGCCCCTTTCTTCCAAGGTGTCTCACAGACACCTTGATTGGACTGTGGCTTCTTGGGAACAGCCCAGGGTAGAAACAGATAGGGCTGGTGATCCAGCACCACTCTCCCCGGTTAAGTCACTTCATGGGCTGAAGGGATTATGGAGCCCAGGGCATAGGAAGCACTGATTTTTAAAAAAATAATAATAACTGTAGTAATTAGATTATTCGAATATTCTAGGCTTCTTTGTAATAAAATACAACATCTTTTCGTCTTTTCTGACAGATTAATGGTTCAGAGAATGATATTAAAAGCCAACTTTTTCTTAGCTCTGTGTCTCCTGGTTCCTCAGCCTCACTCTATATTTACGGAATGATTTAAGTATTAGTTCAAGAATTCATCATGAAGCAAACAGAATAATGTTCCCACTTCACAAACCCCTTAGGTCATTTCACTTCTGCAGAGACTTGTTTTGATAAATTCAAATACCCAAAGGGCATGGACATTAGCCTTGGTGGATTAATGGCTACTAATTCAATCTTGTGGAAAGAAAGCCTTACCAATGATTAGGTTTTCAATCTTGCAAGATCTGGACCAGCAACTTCTCCAAGATGCTTTATTCCATACCATATGTAGCAAAGAAATAAGGTGGTTAATGTAACAGAATTGTTGTGAGAACTTTGCTTACACTAGGTATGAATCCTTGGTCTATCACTTACTAGCTGGGTGACTTTGGACATGTTACTTAACCTCTCTGTGTCGTATTTTCTATATCTATCACATTGTGATGATAATCCCTAACTTACAGGAGTGTTGTAAGAATTGCAAATGACATGAGGAGATGCACAACTTAACTAGTAATTAAAGAAATAGAAAGCCAGACTGCAAAGAGATACCATTCTACACCCATACAATTGGGAAAATAGGAAGCCTGACAATATCAAGTATTGAAAAGGAGATGAAGCAATAGGTCTCTTATGTAATGTATCGCTCATACATTGTATATTGTTCCAAATGATTTGGAAAACAACATAACATTATATCATAAAGTTGAACATTTTTAAACTCTGTGAAACAGCAATTCTACTGCCAGGTATATACCCAAAGGAAACTCTTGCACATGGTTATTCAAAAATATATACAAAAATGTTTATATCAGCACCTTTCAAAATAGCAAAACTTTTTGAAACAACCCCAATGACCATGACAGAAGAATGGGTAAACTAATTATGATACATTCACACAATGGAATATTAAACAGCAGTGAAAATGATGGAACCACAACTACTTGCAACAATATGTTGAGTGAAGACCAAGTACAATATTCTTTCACAAAGTTCAGTGCAAGTCAAAACATGTATTTATATTAAAGCTTATGACACGTGTCCAAACAAAACAAAAGACAATCGGACAATAAACACAATATTAATATAGCGGCTATCTCTGAGGGAGAGGCAGGATAGGAGAGGGGCAGAATACAGAGTTAAAGTAAGTTTTTGGTATGTTCAAATTCCTGCATTAAATAACAGGTTCATGGATGGTCATGGAATAATCAATAACATGTATTATTAGCATTATAAATGCAGGTGAGGTGGATCCAGGTTTTGTAGGGGCTTCTTTTGGAAAAATAATATGAAGTTATACACGTTCAATATCCTTGGCCACTCCAGTGCTCCTTTACATGAGGGGGAAGTGTGATGGAGAAGTCAGAATGGAGAGAGAGTGTTCTTAACTGATCCTGTTTAAAATATCTTTCTTTTTCAGATTTTACAAAACCTATATGGCCATGACAACACATTGCTCATGTTCTGCCAGGGGCATGGAAGAGGCCTCTGCAATTGAGGGGCCTGAAGCTTAAGCTTTAGTGGCTTCATGGTAAATGCATCTCTAAGGAAGTTAGATGTAAAGGGCACTAGATGGCTCTAGTCCGGGCTCTAAAACTAGAGCTGTATGTCGTCAGGCAGGCCAATTACCTCCTCTGAACCTCAGCTTCTTTCTCTGTGAAACGATGGATCAAGCAGTATCATCAAACTTAAACATCCTGCAACTCTATTAGTGAAGTTTATGGATTCATTTAATAGACACACATAGTGTGAAGTCTATGTCATCAATACAATGTGTTTACAATGGGTTTTAAGTTAAAACTCTGTCATCTCCTACGTAGCCTGTGATAGAATTTATACTGAAAAGGTTAATGGCAGCACAAAAAAAAATTCTTTAGCACAGAACTTTTGTTCCCTCACAATGTAAATATTTTAAAACATTGTGAAAGTGCAAGGCTATTTAATGAGACAGGGAAAGTAAGTTATACATGAAAAGAGGGAACGGAAATAAAGTTAACCCCAATTAACATGCATGTTATCTTAAAAAGTTAAGACATTATAATGAATAATTACAGGTACTAATAAAAGAGTTCAATAAGAATGAAGGCTGATAACAAAAACAGACAAAAATTAATCACTTTTTATATAATTCCAGATACAGAATTTGAGTCCTTTCTTTCCCTAGACTGGGGGGGGGGGGGGGGAATACTGTCACCACAGGTGGTACATAGTCACTCTCTTGTTTTGCTTACTTTTATTTTCTTTCATCACCAGTCAGCAGCCCTGTGGCTCCATTTCCACTCAAACCAGAAACCCACTTGAACATATTTGTTATATCTCCTTTGACATATATACATTTTTGCAAACTATAAAATGTATGTATTTAAATTCATATAATGATATTGTCTTGTGGATATCATATTTCTTTTTTTTAACTTGAGAGTGCATTTTTAAGACCTTTCCACAATGCAATTGCTCCTAATTCCTGAATAGTATGCATTTCATTTATCCATTTCCCTATTGATGGATGGCAATAATGCTCCAATGAATAAGTTTATTCATATGCAATTACAAGTCTGTGTGAGGGTGTTATCACATATATAGAGGAGTGGGATTGCCAGCTCATAGGGGATTTGCATAATTTCTCTTAGGATACCAATGCTTTTGTCCACAATAACTGCACCAGTCTACTGCATGCCAGTAGTGCATGCGTTTCTATTTCCTCACCTTTTCACAAATACTTGGAATTTTCAGACGTATTTTTTGACAACAAAATGAGAATAAAGGTGTATTGCTGTTTTACTTTGCATTATCTGAGGTTGAGCATGTCTTCTTATTCTTGTTTGCCCATTTAGAATTCTCTTTCTGTGTCTTTCCTTTTCATACAAATTGCCCATTTTCCTATTTCTCCTTTCTTTTTCTTGTTGATTTGCTTGATTTCCTCGTATATTGTAGTATTAGTCCTTTGACTTTAGTTTTTGATGTTACACAAATTTCCTATTAAGTCACTCACTTATTAATTTTGTATGTGATATCTTTCATTCCAAAACGCCTTAGTGTTGATGCAAACAAGCAATACTTAGCTGTCAATTAGACAATAATTAATTTTTTAAATAATTGGAAAAATTCATTTACTGGAAAGAGTGTGATGTTGAGATGTTCAAGGTGAAAAAGCTCAGTCTATGTTTCCTTAAACTAATTTTGAGCTACTTTTCAGGTTTTTTGAAAATCAAACACCTTATCTGGATGCAAACACTTCTGTAAAGTGCAATGAGTCAAATAATCATATATGCAGATTGTATGACTTTGACAAAAAGCAGAATTCTGTTTAAGAATGACGTGAAATTCTCTTTTAAAAATACGTTCTTTAATTTGTACATATTTTACATTGTTTAATTTATATGTATGTTTATACACAATTTTTCACAATCACAGATCACTACAGCCTTGAACTCCTGGGCTCAAGTGATCCTCCTGAGTAGCTGGGACTACATGCATGCACCACCATACCCAGGTAATTAAAAAAATTTTTTTTTAGAGACAGGGTCTTGCTATATTGCCCAGGCTGGTCTTGAAACTCCTGGTCTCAAGTGATCTTCCCATCTTGGTCTCCCAAAGTGCTGGGATTACAGTTGTGAGCCACTGTGCCCATCTTATTGTAAGTTTTTAACAGAGCTTTTATCGCATTAAGAAGTTCCTTTTTCTATTATTTCTGGTGGATTTTTCCTTTTATTAATATGATGTTTCTCTTCATTTCTAGCAATACTTTTAATTAAATTTCATTTTATATATTGCCATTGCTATCCAAGTTTTAATTTGGTTAATATTGATCTGATGTACTTTTTTCAGGTCTTTATTTTAACCCTTTATGTATAGTTTTGTTTTAGGAGTTTGTCTTATGAATTAAGGTGGCAGATTTGGTTTTCATTTTTACTCTAATCTGATAGTCTATGTCTTTCACTGGGTGAATTTAACTAATTTATATTTATTTTATTGTTTTTTAAGAACTCATCAACTTTTAAAAACATATTTATACATAAATTTTCTAAGCAATACAATGTTAATCAGTTTTATTTATCTTCCTTCCAAAGGCAAAGATTTTAGCATGCTCTAACTATCCACTGAACAACTCAATCATTTTATTGTTGCTTTGAAATTTAGTTATACTTTTGTTTATACAAAACAATTACTTTTTTCAGTTATTAATTAAACTTTACTGGCATATTTTACCAATTTATTTGTTCATTGTGATTTCACACATCTTAAGCATTCCCTCTGTGTTCACTTCTCTTCTTGATAATGTACATAGTGTAATATTTCTTTCAACAAGAGTCTGAATCATAAATATAGCCTTTGTAAATGTGAATTTTTTTTTTTTTTTTTTTTTTTTTTTGAGACGGAGTCTCGCTCTGTCGCTCGGGCTGGAGTGCGGTGGCCGGATCTCAGCTCACTGCAAGCTCTGCCTCCCGGGTTTACGCCATTCTCCTGCCTCAGCCTCCGGAGTAGCTGGGACTACAGGCGCCAGCCACCTCGCCCGGCTAGCTTTTTGTATTTTTTTAGTAGAGGCGGGGTTTCACCGTGTTAGCCAGGATGGTCTCGAACTCCTGACCTCGTGATCCGCCCGTCTCAGCCTCCCAAAGTGCTGGGATTACAGGCTTGAGCCACCGCGCCCGGCCAATGTGAAAATATTTTAAGTTTTCCTTCACTCTTGAATAATAATTCATATGCACATAAATTTCTAGCTTGAATACGTTACTCCATTGTCTCCTTGCAACTATTGTTAATCGGAAGTCTGCTTTCTAATTGTTTTGTTATATCTGTCTTTTTTATTTGTCTTTTTTAAGATATTTTCTCTTTATTCTTGCTGCTCTTCGTTTCCACTGCACTATGTCTAAAGGTGAGTATAATTTTATTTCTCTTGCTCAGTCTCAAAGTGTGCTTCGGTTTAAAGACTCATGTCTTTTGTAAATTATGGAAAATGTTCAGTATTTTCTTAAATATTGCCTCTTCAATTTCCCACTCTCTTTTTTCTCACATAATTCACATTATGCCTGTTTATTCCTCAACCTTATTGTGATTGTTCTTTTATAGTTGATATCAGTATCTGTGTAATATTCAGCTTAAATTTTTCAACACTATTTTCTGATTCACAAGTTCTCTATTCAAATGTATCCGGATTTCAGTTCATTTTATCTATTGAGTCTTTAGCACAATTAACTATACGTTTCATTCTGTTTTGTTTTGCTTCCTTTCAAATCTATCCACTCTTGTTCTTTTTTTTTTTTTTTTTTTTTTGAGACGGAGTCTTGCTCTATTGCCCGGGCTGGAGTGCAGTGGCCGGATCTCAGCTCACTGCAAGCTCCGCCTCCCGGGTTTACGCCATTCTCCCGCCTCAGCCTCCGGAGTAGCTGGGACTACAGGCGCCCGCCACCTCGCCCGGCTAGTTTTTTTGTATTTTTAGTAGAGACGGGGTTTCACCGTGTTAGCCAGGATGGTCTCGATCTCCTGACCTCGTGATCCGCCCATCTCGGCCTCCCAAAGTGCTGGGATTACAGGCTTGAGCCACCGCGCCCGGCCACTCTTGTTCTTTCAAGTCTGCTTTGTTTTATAATTTTTGTTATTTTTATGAAAATGTAGTTTTTCAACCTATCTTAGGCATACTTATGATCAAGTCTTTTCTAAACTTTTTAAAATTATGTTACTTTCATCCTGAGTGAATTCGTGTTTGAGTGGCGAGTTTGTCAGCCGTCTTTCTTAACACACAATGTCTTTACTTCCTTTGGAATTTTGGTGTATAAGACCATCTTTTTTTTTTTTTTTTTTTTTGAGACGGAGTCTCGCTTTGTCGCCCAGGCTGGAGTGCAGTGGCCGGACCTCAGCTCACTGCAAGCTCCGCCTCCCGGGTTCACGCCATTCTCCTGCCTCAGCCTCCGGAGCAGCTGGGACTACAGGCGCGCACCACCGCGCCCGGCGGTTTTTTGTATTTTTTAGTAGAGACGGGGTTTCATCGAGTTAGCCAGGATGATCTCGATCTCCTGACCTTGTGATCCGCCCGTCTCAGCCTCCCAAAGTGCTGGGATTACAGGCTTGAGCCACCGCGCCCGGCTATAAGACCATCTTAAGTCTTTGAGACAGAGCTCTCTCCCTCTCTCTCCTCCTGTTGCTGCTTTCCAGCAGGTTTTTAGTACTTCTGCCTCTGCACTGATAATACAGAGCCAAGAGTTTTCTGAAAGTTTCAGGTCTCAACCCTGTGATGATATCAGGGATGTCTCAGATCCAGTCACTAAGCCTGGGGACATCTTGGCTCCATTCTGGTGTGAAAGCTGCTTATGTCTTGTCCTCTGTTAGAGGCCCACCTGTGAACTACAGCCAATACACCACAGCCCCTGGTGGCAGTGAGCAGCAGATCTTTATAGCTGCCTTTCACCTTTTACCACTTTTTCTCCTGCCTCTCTAGGCAAACAGAGCAGGACACAATACTTGGCACCTATTTCTAAAAGGTGGCTAAACTTTGTGCACCCTGCTGCCTGGGTAATGTTTGTTTGTTTTTGAGACGGACTCTTGCTCTGTCACCCAAGCTGGAGTGCAGTGGCGTGATCTTGGCTCACTGCAACCTCCGCCTCCCAGGTTCAAGCAATTCTCCTGCCTCAACCTCCCGAGTAGCTG
The DNA here is from genome assembly GCF_002776525.5 of Piliocolobus tephrosceles. Classification (NCBI taxonomy): domain Eukaryota; kingdom Metazoa; phylum Chordata; class Mammalia; order Primates; family Cercopithecidae; genus Piliocolobus; species Piliocolobus tephrosceles. The sequence goes on along the minus strand of NC_045456.1, from coordinate 7,297,111 downwards.
AGATTACAGGCATGGACCACCACGCCGGGCTAATTTTTGTATTTTTAGTAGAGATGGGATTTCACCATATTGGTCAGGCTGGTCTTGAACTCCTGAACTCATGATCTGCCCGCCTCAGCCTCCCAAAGTGCTGGGATTACAGGTATGAGCCACCGTGCCCAGCATGCCTGGGTAATGTTTAAAGACAGAGAAGCAGACAGTCTATCCAGCTGGAGAACTTTAGGAGTCAGGATTTTAAAGCCCAAGAGGGAATTTTACTTGAAAATGAATCCGATTTTATATGGGGTTATTTGCCCACAAGTAACAGAAAGATTTTAATTATAACTGTCTTTCTTTTGGAGATATATCAAGGATTCAATAAATGAATCTACCTTAAAGAATGTCAGAACATGAGAAAATATTCCAAAGACCAAAAGAAGGACCAGAGCAGAGGAAGGTGGGGAGAGAAAGAGAGAAACTCGGAAAAGGAAAGGGAAGCGGACAGGAAAACTAGGTATGGAGAAAGGAAGGGAAGAGAGACAGAAGCAGAAATAGAGAGACAGGTTAGGGGCAGAAAGAGCCAAAGGGAGAAATATAGACAGTGAGAGACAGTCAAAGGCAGGGATAAAAAGGAAAAGCTTGCAAAAAATAATGTCACTACACTGAAGGGATTCAATTTTCTGGCTTTTATAAAAGAAAATATGGCCACAGCCCTGTGAGTAGATGTACCCTACTTGCTGAGTCTTTTGAGAGGATAACCCAGAAGGGAGGAAGTGGTAAAAATGACTAATCTGGTAAAAATGACTAATCTCTCTGTCAGTTGAATGACCCCTTCCAAGCCTGAGACAGAAGGCTGCTCTACATTAGCTGTTGCCCAGCACAGACAAGGAGCCTTCCCACTGCCCCTGGCCACTTCTAACAACCGGGCTGATTCGACAGTCTCTTCAATAACCCATTCATCCACAGCCTTATATTGATTTTCATCCTGAGTAACACTAATTGCCCTTCTGCCGAGAGCATGTGGAAGGCATTGATTGATGACACTGCAGTATTTTTCCACCTCAGCAGCAGCAGCCATGTGTGTCTTGGCTGATGCAGACTTTCCTCCCCAAGCAGGTGAGCATATTCCAGGATCAGTGACTGCAGGAAAAGTGGGCCCTCATCAGCAAACTAGTAGTTGGGTTAATAGAATGAACTCCAAAAGATGAACCCCATCCTAATAACTGATCCTTGCCTTTGAAACATCACAGTGAACTATCTTAATGAGACCAAATATTTGCTCCTCTGTAAGAGTGTCTCCATTTATCCAAAGCTGTCTTTGCTTGGGTTTCCCCAAATGCAGAATCTGAGAGGAGGATATAAGTTCAGGTAGTTTATTTGGGAGGTGCAGATAACACCGGTAGGAGAGTGGGGGAAATGTGACAAAACAGAGAAGGCAGCCAATAAAGGATGCATTATCAAGCCAGCTTCCACTGTGGGAAACTGGAGCTTAATCCCACAGGGCAACTCTGAGAAGCGGTGTGAAACCTATGCCTTGAGGGTTTTTAGCCCAAGGAGAAAGGGAGCTGGGGTATTTATATACCAACTTCTGGCAGGAATTAACCTCTCTCGGGAGGAATTGTTTCATGGAAGTTCCAACCTGCCTTACATATAAGCAGAGTGGCCTTCCACTTAAACATTAAAAGTAGACATTTGCAGTTGAAAGTTGGCTGGGGTAGACTTAAGTGTTAAGGCCTGAGGAATATGCGGCACTTGTGAAAACTTGCCCAAATGCCTTAGTGGAAACACTGAATCTTGCTTCATTTACTGAGCTCCTCTGAAAACCGCTTTCCATTTCTAAAGGTTCACAGCATGAGCTCATCTTCAAGTAGTTTAGCAACCTACATTTGTGGCACACCTGAATTAGTCCCAGCACTTAGGTTCAATGTCAACTCTCCAGTCAAAGACATTTAACCTGAATCTCAATTTTTTTCATCTGTCAGGAAGAGATATTAAGTTCTGACCTCCCTCACAGGCATGAAATGAGGCTCAAAATCAAAATATGATAATATGCATGAGGTGTCAACAAACTTTTCTAAAGGTCCAGATAGTAAACATCTTAGTCTTTGCAAGCCATGTGATCTCAGTAGCTACTCACCTCTGCTATTTCAGCAGGAAAACAGTCTAGACAAGAGGTAAACAGCCGGGCGCGGTGGCTCAAGCCTGTAATCCCAGCACTTTGGGAGGCCGAGACGGGCGGATCACGAGGTCAGGAGATCGAGACCATCCTGGCTAACCCAGTGAAACCCCGTCTCTACTAAAAAATACAAAAAAAAACTAGCCGGGCGAGGTGGCGGGCGCCTGTAGTCCCAGCTACTCCGGAGGCTGAGGCAGGAGAATGGCGTAAACCTGGGAGGCGGAGCTTGCAGTGAGCTGAGATCCGGCCACTGCACTCCAGCCCAGGAGACAGAGCCAGACTCCGTCTCAAAAACACTCTTTCCATATAAAAAAAAAAAAAAAAAGACGGAAACAAATGAGCATGGCTGTATTCCAATAAAACTTGATTTACAAGATAAGTCAGCAGGCTAAATTTGACCTACCAATGCATGAGCTGTGTTTTGCCAATCTCTTATGTACACGAAAGACTTTTGTAAACTTTAATGCTATGCACATTGTCTGTATCATTTATCCCTCACTCAATAAATCATTGGAATTCACTATCCCTGTCATCCTGGGGTTGGAATTCTTGGTTTCTTCCTTCATATGGCACATGTTTACTGAGCACCTGTTCTGTGGAAGGCATTAGGCTGGCCCCGGGGCTTCAGTGCTAATAAGACAGACACAGTCCATGCCCAACACCTAGAATGGCAGTCCTAAACCTGTTCTCCCACCAGTCTGCACAAAATAGCCATTCCTTTGGATGAACAAGTGACAACTGCAACTGCAACTCTATCGGTGCCTGGGAGACTTGGAGGCATACGCAGCATTACTAAAACAGCTTACCCTCAGGGCCCCACGCTTGTACTGAATCCTTCCAAGGCCCTGGAAGGGGCCCTAGCAGTGATTCATATGGTCATATATTCTTGTAAAATTCACAAATACAAGCTATTTTAAAGCATAATTGAGTAAGGCTCCTGTCTTTTTCCACTCTGACTTATCCTCCATCACACTTCCCCTGTGTGAGAGGGTTTCCCCGATTCTATGAGCAGTCAGTCATTCCAAACTCTTTTTAATAGAAAACATTATCACTGTGTGGACTTTAGAGTTATGGTCTATTGGGACTTCTTTCAGACAGGCTCCCTTTTGAGGGACAAGAATTAACAATAGTTAAGCGATTATTCGCCATGGCTCTTTGCCGCCTTTGTGGCCAAAACGCTGTTGGAGAGGGCTGATATTAACAGTCACGATAACTTCTGGGATAAGAACTAGTGGGAGAATGTAAAATGACAAGAGGGGCTGTCAAATTATTTAAGGAAGCAAACTTCTAAGTTTAGGGAAACAGCTCAGGAAAAGCCAAGTAAAATTTATCAGCACTAAGATTTGGAAATTTACAAAGTCACCTTTAGCCTTTTGCAGGCTCGTATTCATTCCTGAGCTAACCTGAGCCCCATAATTTCACAACATTTACCCACCTAAGGACCAGCCCAGTATTCATGAAAAACCCATGAATGCAAGTGTTCATCTGTGTATGGATATGTATACATATGTATTTGAGTGGATATGTACACATGCAACTACATAAGGATGTTTGACATCTATGTAAAACTCTCTTAAAACAAATATTCAAATACTAGGAAAAAGTAACATCATCGTACTTCCAAATATAGACCAATTAGACAAACAATCGCTATCATTCATTGAAAACTTACCATGTGCCAAACATTATGCAAGCACTACACAAAATCCTACAAAGTAGGTACACTTGTTACAGTTATTATTGTCTCTGTTATTTGGGCAAAGAAATTGAAGCACTAAGAGGTTAGGAACTTTCCCAAGAACAATAACTTATATGTGATGCAGCTAGGATTTAAACCCAGGTATTTTTGACTCCAGAACCTGATTTTTAACTATCACATAGTCACTTTAACTGTAAATGTCCTGTCAAAAGGACAATGTCTTCACAAAACAACCTAGAGCCTTGGGAATGAATTTGTTCACCAAGAGTCATTGTAGGAAACTGGCATGTGTATGTCTGGGCTGGGGCCAGGGTTCAGGCACAGAGAGCATTTTCTCCTGGTGTAAATGTTATGGAAAGGACTCCAGGACCCAGTCTCTCACTCTTTCTCTTAATGCTTTTCCGTTACGTCAGTCACCCCAGTGATGATTCCACCTGCTTTTCTCCAGATTCCATGAGCCCCATTTTCTGACAAAGATGTCTATCATCTCTGACCCACTAAATATTGACACCATACACCTCTTCCCTGGGCGTCTTTATCTAAGTGAGGCACATATTCAATACAAGGTTTCCATATGAGACATACAAGTTTTGTTTCTTTCTGCTTCTAGTAGCCAAGAGGCCAGGCTAAAAATGATTGAGGTACAAGAAGCCTCTCAAATGGCACATAATTGAGTTTTGGTACTGAGCTATATGCAGATGGTCCTCAAGGTGTGATTTTTCTTGGTATTCACATTGTCTTAGAAATTTCACTCAATTTCTTTTTTCTTTTTTTTGTTGAGACAGAGTCTCGCTCTATCACCCAGGCTGGAGTGCAGTGGCCGGATCTCAGCTCACTGCAAGCTCCGCCTCCCGGGTTCCCGCCATTCTCCTGCCTCAGCCTCCCGGGTAGCTGGGACTACAGGCGCCCGCCACCTCGCCCGGCTAGATTTTTGTATTTTTTTAGTAGAGACGGGGTTTCACCGTGTTAGCCAGGATGGTCTCGATCTCCTGACCTCGTGATCCGCCCGTCTCGGCCTCCCAAACTGCTGGGATTACAGGCTTGAGCCACCGCGCCCGGCCAGCCAACTCAATTTCTTTATGCTTCTGTTAATGTCCTTCAGCTAAAGACCTTCAGGAGCACACTTAGAACCAGTGAAAGTTGACTTTTTTGACTTCTAACAATGAGAGTGAATGAACACCATGGGGAGCCATAGGGCATCTCAGTAGAGGTGTTAGGACTTATCACAGTATTTGGACTTGTAGTGCGTGATTTGGAGGAAGGTTCAGGAAGAAGGACTTTATTCCAGATTACATGCTGTTAAGAAATGATAATTCTATTATTGAGTATCATAATAAATCTTATTTAAAGGAAGGAAGACTAGTATGAGGCTAACATTGTCACTGATAAGGAAGCATCCGTTACTTATATTAGCCAAGATAGAAAGCCGCTTGATCATTTTTGTGGTTTGAACAATGTTCATGCTTTTGTTTGTGTTCAGACATGATACAAGGTGGTCTTATTTTCTCTTGATCCATCGTGGTCACAGAGTGGGCGTATCTGAATCTGGTGCTCTGTGAGATTGTTTACCTTAACAAGAAAACACCATGGTTTAGCTGTAAGCGCCAAGCTAGCTCTTAAGCTCTTAGCAACACCAAGGATTAGCTAATAGGACCAGGCCAACTCTTGAGTATTAGAGATGCTTTAAATTTGCTGTTTTCTTTTATATTTTCTAGTTATTGTAGTTTTTTAAAAAAGTGGATCCATAATAGATGTACATATTTATGGGGTACATGTGGTATTATAATATATGCATGCAATGTGTAATGACCAAATCAGGATAATTGGGATATCCATCATCTCAAACATTTTTTATTTCTTTGTGTTGGGAACATTTTATATCTTCTCTTCTAATCATTTTCAAATATACAAGAAATTATTAACTATAGTCACCTTACTGTGCTATTGAACTTATTCCTTCTATCTGACTATATTCTTGGACCAGGCACACTGGCTCACTCCTGTAATCCCAGTGCTTTGGGGCTGACACAGGAGGATCACTTGAGGCCAGGAGTTTGAGATCAGTCTGGGCAACACAGCAAGACCCCATCCCTACAAAAAACTAAAAAATTAGCCAGGTGTGATAGTCCTAGCTACATATCTGTAGTCCTAGCTACACAGGAGGCTGAGGTGGGAGTATCACTTGAGTTCAGGAGTCTGAGGCTGCAGTGAGCTATGATCATGCCACTGCACTCCAGACTGGGCAACAGAGTGATGTCTTTAAAAAAAAAATAAAATAAATTTTTAAAAAATAAATTTAAAATAAAATAAAATAATTGAACTGTATTTTTGTACTGATTGACCAACCTTTCTTCATGCTCTCCTTCCCCCACTCTTCTCAGCCTTGTCACCACCATTCTATTCACCAACTCCGATTAATTTTTTAAGTTCCCACATATGAGTGAGACCATGGAATATTTATCTTTCTGTGCCTGGCTTACTTCACTTAACATAATGTTTTCCAGTTCCATCCATGTTGCCGCAAATGACTGGATTTCATTCTTTTTGTGGCTGAATAGTATTCTATTGTGTTTCTTTATCCTTTCATCTGTTGATAGGCACTTAGGTTGATTCAATATCTAGACTATTGTGAATAGGGCTACAATAAACATGGAAGTACAGACATTTCTTCAATATGCTGATTTTCCTTCTTTTGGGTATCTACCTAGCAATGGGGTTGCTGGATCATATGGTAGTTCTATCTTTAGTTTTTTGAGGAATCTACATACGTTTTCCAGAGTGGCTATACTAATTTACATTCCTATCAACAGTGTATGCACTTACTCAGTTTTCTTATCCTTCAGCGGATGTTTCTGAGCCTCACCTCTTGAATAAGTTTCATCATGCCCACCTCTCCTACATGTAGAACTCATAGAAAAAGACAAAGGATCTCAAAGATGCTAACAGTGAACCTTAGGCCTTCCAAAAGATCTCCACATTGGAGTGGAAAACACAGACACAACGTTTTCTCTGCCTTAGTTTTCATTTCCTCATAACATGGAAATAATTCCATCTGTAGCTGTACCTAGAGTAGACAAAATTACAGTGCCCCATTGCTTGTGGCCTAATTAAAGTAGACTAAGAAAAGAGAAGTAAGCATCAATGCAAACTGAAACCTGAAAATCAACAGTCCAAAGGTCACACAATGGCACATACTAACAATGTATAATCTGTGTCACAGTAATGATTATAACCAAGTGGTGAGAATGAAAAAAATCTGCTTAGGACAAGTCTCAGAATTGGCATTCTGTCTTTGGAAGCTCTTTAATAACTGACCTCTCTCTTGGGTAGCAGAGGGGACCTTCCTCTTTCCTTTTGTCTTGGGCTCTGCCTCCCCTCCAGTCCTTTCATCCTCTTGACTGTCACCTCCCTAATAGCCACACTGGCTGGTTTCCTATGAACCAAAGCTTCCAAATGTCCTTCAGTGCTGGAAAATAAAGCATTTGACACAGACACACATTGTTTCTGTTTCCTGGGCTGCTAATGATAAAAGTTGCCATCTTGATGTCCTCAAATAGAAACTGAAACTATCTGCCAGTAGGATTTGTGTTTGTCTTTCAGACAATACAGTTTTTCTCCCTGCATTGTTCATCAACTCTTGAGTGTGTTTTCTCTGCAAGAAAAATATTTTCTAGAACTGAAAGTTGTCAGCTTGTTCTGATTTCTATTACCACATATTAATTTGCAAGTTCTACAACTTCATATAAATGAAATTATGCAATATGTAGTCTCTGGGTCTGGTATCTTTCCCTGAGCATGTCTGTGAGACTTATTCATATTATTGTTTGTATCAGTAATTCTTTTTTATCACTAAGTATTGTTCTATTGTATGAATATACCACAGTTTGCTTATCTGATCTGTAGATAGATATTTCATTTATTTCCAATTTGGGGTTATTAAAGATGAAATTGTTTTAAACATTCTTACACATGGCTTTTTGTGGACATATGTTTTCATTTCTCTTAAGTAAATACCTAGAAGTAGAAATTTTGGGTCATAGAGTGGGTGTACCGTTTAACTTTATAGGAAACTGACAAATGAATTTCCAAAGTGAGTATATTATTTTACATTCCCACCAGCAATGGGACTTCTGGTTGCTTCACATCCTCATCAACATTTTTTTTCTGAAAGTCTTTAAAATTCTAGCTATTCCAGTGGCGTTTTATAGCATTTCAAAGTTTTCCGATTGTACACATCAGTAAGAATGCTAGATTCAATTCTTTTATTTTTTTGTTGGCTGGTAAGCAAAACTAGAAAAGGTACAAATTTTTCTTTAAAATTGCACTAAAAACACTAACCATAAAAAAGACTGATAAATTGAACTTAACTAAAATTAAGAACTCCTGTTCATCAAAAGATAATTTTACAGTAGTAAAAAGGCAAGCACAAATGGAGAAACATTTTTAGATCTATCAAAAAATGGCTCATATCCAGAATATATAAAGAGCCCCTACAAATAAATGTAAAAAAGACAAATAGCCAAATTTAGAAGCAGACAATAGACTTGAAAAGGCACTTTACAAAGAGAATATCCATATGGTCCATTAGTTCATAAAAAGGTGTACAACTTAGTTAATTCTCAGGAAAAGTCAAACTTAAATCACAATAAGATATTACTGCACACTGAATACAAGGTCCAAAATTAATAAGATTGATAATACCAAGTGATGGCAAGGATGTGAAGCAATTGGACCTTTCATATGCATTATTAGTAGCAATGTAAATTGGTAAAGCCACTTTAAAGCACTGATGGTAACTACTTAAGCTAAATAAGCATCTACTTAAGATAAACATGACCTAGCTATTAACTCCTAGGAAATAACCAAGAAAAATGAATGCATATGTGTTCCAAAGACATATACGAACTTGCCCGTAGTAGCCTTATTCATAAAAACTTAAACTGAAAACAACATTAATGCCTGTCAATAGGAGAAACAGGTATCAATTGTCATATATTCATATAATAGAAAAATACACAACAATAAAAGTGAACTACAAAAAACATACGGTGACATGGATAGCTCTCACAGACTTGATGAGTGAAAGAAGCCAGACCCAAAATGACATATACTATATAATTTTCTTTGTATGAAATTCATGCATAAGCAAAGTTAATTAATATTGCTTAGCTGTCAGAATACTTTTTATCTCTAAAAAGAGGGTATTGCGCCGGGCATGGTGGATCACACCTGTAATTCCAGCACTTTGGGAGGCCGAGGTGGGTGGATCACCTGAGGTAAGGAGTTCCAGACCAGCCTGGCCAACATGGTGAAACCCCACCTCTACTAAAAATACAAAAAGTAAGTAGCTGGGCATGGTGGTGGACACCTGTAATCCCAGCTACTCAGGAGGCTGAGGCAGGAGAATCGCTTGAACCTGGGAGGCGGAGGTTGCAGTGAGATGAGATCACACCACTGCACTCCAACCTGGGCAACAAAGTAAGACTCCATCTCAAATAAATAAATAAATAAATAAATAAATAAATAAATAAATAAAGGGGTTATTGACTGGAAAGGGACATGAAGCAGCCTTCCAGAGTACTGAAAATGTTCTATATTTTGATCTCAGTCATAAAAATTCATCAAGTTATACATGTATAATTAGTGTACTTTATTGAATACTTAAATTTTTTTTTTTTTTTTTTTTTTTTTGAGACGGAGTCTCGCTCTGTTGCCCGGGCTGGAGTGCAGTGGCCGGATCTCAGCTCACTGCAAGCTCCGCCTCCCGGGTTTACGCCATTCTCCTGCCTCAGCCTCCCGAGTAGCTGGGCTACAGGCGCCAACCACCTCGCCCGGCTAGCTTTTTGTATTTTTTAGTAGAGACGGGGTTTCACCGTGTTAGCCAGGATGGTCTCGAACTCCTGACCTCGTGATCCGCCCGTCTCGGCCTCCCAAAGTGCTGGGATTACAGGCTTGAGCCACCACGCCCGGCTTAAATATTTTTTTAAACTAGCAAAGATTAAAGTAAATATATTGAGAATGTAAAATCAGGCAATAAGGAATTAGTCCCTTAAAATATGTAACTCTCGGAATACTTAAGTGTTACAATTCTCCCCTCAAAATAGTAATTATTTATTTGCTTTCTAAATTGGGATGGAAAATATTCTGAATGGATGCTGTCTAGTTGGTAAACCATTGCCCAGAGACCTGGTTCTTAGGATCTTTTCAAGATGGCTTATTATCTCTGCTATGTCATGACCTCATTTGGAAGGATTAGAAGCTCTTCAATGACATTAACATTTTAATATTGGATTATAGCCTTCAAATTAACTCATATTTTTTCTGGTCACTTGGTTTCACCAATATAAATTTGGAGAAAATTACATTATAAACCATGCTTATGAGCTATAACCCTAATACTGAGATGCCAAGCCTGCAAGAAAATGGTAACATACTCAAGCATCCTGGCCAGAAAATATGGTTTGCAGCACCATGGTATGATGTTCATCCAGGTTTGTGTGTGTGTGTGTGTGTGTGTGTGTGTGTGTGTGTTTCTGTAGTCTGGTTTACTTTCCTTTTATAACCAATGTTTTGCAATTTAAAAAATATTTTTGTTCCTGTTGTCTTAGGTCTAAATAGGAGCAAAAACAATATTTAAAAATTTACTCAATTTTTTTAGATATCATTTCCCACACTTTCCCTTATGTTACATTAATGCCAATGCAAAAGAAACACACTGATTGGAGGGTGGAATAGTAGGGGGAAGAAGCAAGAACAAAAATCTTATTGGAATAGCAAGAAGCCCTTTTGAGGGACTAAAATGACAACAAAGAGATTATGATTTATAAATTATAATAATACTCATATTTAGCAACTCAACTATAGTATCAACATGAAACTGTATAAGTTTCATTTTTCCATAGAGGAAAGACTAAGTGGAAAATAAACCACATGAATAATGAAATTTCAAAATGCCTTTATAAGAACGTAAATTTTCCTTTTCTATCACTATGACGGCCAATTCTGCTCATATTAGAGTGTTCACTCAAGTTTACCATGTAAATCCTTCCTTTGGAATACATGTGACAGTAGGCAAAGCAGTTTCTGAACATACTTGATAAGTTCTTACTGTATTGGGTAATGTAAGGTCTAGTGATGAAATATTTATTTGGTAGGAACAACTCTTCCTCCATTTGATAAATATGTTCTTCTTTGACTTTTGAGAGTGAACCTATAGCACTTTTTTCCTGGGGATTCCTGACTGAGGAAGACAGTGCTGATATGACTGGCTGGGGTGCAAATTTAAAATGGCAAATTTTATTCCACAGGAATCACATCCATGTCCCAGGCTTTCCAGATGGGATAGCCAGCCGTGCACAATAGGTCCCAATTTTGGTTACTCTGCTACAGACATGCTGAGTGAACCCTAACATATCTGGTGTAATGCATAAAAGTGAGGCTGCGACTCAGCAGGAGAGAAAAATTGACTTGATTTAAAATCACTGATTTTAAACAGGTGGGTTAAATATTTATTTGCAAAAATGTCCAAAAGTGGGGTATTTACAGGGAACAAAAAACCTTGTATCACAGTACCTCAAAGAAAAAATATCCGTGTATCACAGAACATCCCTCAAAGCCACAAAAAGAATGTGACAACTAATCGAGGGAAGGTTCCTCCCTAGGAAAGCCTTCACCATTTATTGTGAAATGATTAAGTTTGATTTTAGAACATGTTTTGCTTTTAGCACATTTTTAAATTGCTTTAATTCTTTGCCTTGATTGTTTTGGTGACAGATTCTCAAGACATACTTGAAGAAACATTTGTTGAGGACATGGTGGGACATCGGAGTATAGTGACATGTTACATACTGTCCAAAACCAAGTGGTTTTTAAAGTTTTTTTTTTTTTTTTTTTGAGACGGAGTCTCGCTCTGTCACCCAGGCTGGAGTGCAGTGGCCGGATCTCAGCTCACTGCAAGCTCCGTCTCCCGGGTTCATGCCATTCTCCTGCCTCAGCCTCCCGAGTAGCTGGGACTGCAGGCGCCCGCCATCTCGCCCGGCTAGTTTTTTTTTTTTTTTTTTGTATTTTAGTAGAGACGGGGTTTCACCGTGTTAGCCAGGATAGTCTCGATCTCCTGACCTCGTGATCCGCCCGTCTCGGCCTCCCAAAGTGCTGGGATTACAGGCTTGAGCCACCGCGCCCGGCCTAAAGTTTTTAATAATATTTTTTATACTATACATTGTTCAGCTTACAAATGGAGAAATTTGTATTAATTATCTGAGATGTCCAAAGGGAACATTTTGTTAGATGAAGCTATGATCTGGATACGGTTTGTTTGTCCTCACTAAATCTCATGTTGAAATTCAGCCCCCAGTTTGATGGTATTGGGAGGTAGTGCTTAGTGGGAGGCATTTGGGTCACAAGGGTAGATCCCTCACGCATAGATGAATGTCCTCCCTTGGGACTGAGTGATTTCTCACTCCATTAGCTCCTGAGAGACCTGGTTGTTAAAAGAGCCTGGCACCTTTCCCCTCTCTCTCTCTCTCTCTCTTGCTTCCTCTCTCACCATGTAGTCTCTGCACATGCTGGCTCCTCTTTGCCTTTTGCCATGAAAGGAAGCTTTCTGAAGCCCTCAACAGATGGAAATGCTCAATCATGAACTTTCCAACCAGCTAGTAAACCTTTGTGAGCTAGTAAACCGTTTTTCTTCCTAAATTTCCTAGCCTCAGGTATTCCTTAATAGTAATACAAAATGAACTAAGGCAGACGGCAATGTTACACTAAAGCACAAAGCAGAAATGCACTTCCACTCACAGTTTCATGGGTACACAGATTATCACTTTTATATTTTTTTGTACTTTAACTTAATTTCTGACTCCAAATACCCATTTCAACAGGCTAATGGATTACTAAGCCTCTGTACTTCCTGTGGTGTCCCACCTTCTCGTCAATGTTGTATCAAAATGTTGACTGGAGGCAGGGGTGAGGAGGGCTTAGAATGACCATCTGATTTTCAGTCATGGCCCATGAAGGCTTCTGCTGAGTCATCGCCTAGCTCTAACAACATCTCCACTGGAACAAGGACATAGTTTGCTACTTTCAACTGTAAAATGAACCACTGAGCCAATCAGAAGTTTGCTATTTTCAACTGTAAAATGAACCACTGAGCCAATCAGGTGTATGTGGTTTAATTTCCAAACTGACTCTGGTATAGCATCACATGACAGATAGCAGACCTGAGGGAAATAAAAATATTTTACCCATATATGTATATATAACTATATATATATATATAGAGAGAGAGAGAGAGTTATCAATTATTTAAGTTCTCCTTAAGAAATTTAGAACACTGGCCGGGCACGGTGGCTCAAGCCTGTAATCCCAGCACTTTGGGAGGCCGAGACGGGCGGATCACGAGGTCAGGAGATCAAGACCATCCTGGCTAACACGGTGAAACCCCGTCTCTACTAAAAAATACAAAAAAAAAAAAAAAACTAGCTGGGCGAGGTGGCGGGTGCCTGTACTCCCAGCTACTCGGGAGGCTGAGGCAGGAGAATGGCATAAACCCGGG
>NC_045456.1:7266600-7283607 GCF_002776525.5 Piliocolobus tephrosceles | reverse complement strand
AAAAAAAAAAAAAAAAAAAAAAAAAGAAATTTAGAACACCAATTTCTGAGGATAAATTCCATTCATCAGGGCAAATATAGATTGCAGTTAGCCCTGGAGCTGAGAAATAGCTTTGATTTTTGGTAAACTTTGTGAGTCCACAGCTTTCTGATTGATCTTGTACTGCTCTGTTATCTTGTATTTCTCTTTTTCGGTGTCAAAGATCTCACTTTTCCTGATATCGGGTGAACCCCACCCCCGATATTCAATGTGGGTTCTTTTCTATTTCCCTAAGTGCTGGCTGGTCTGAGAAATAAAGGAAAAGAGTACAAAAGAGAGAAATTTTAAAGCTGGGTGTCTGGGGGAGACATCACAAGTCAGCAGGTTCTGTGATACTCCCTGAGCCATAAAACCAGCAAGTTTTTATTAGTGATTTTCAAAAGGGGAGGGAGTGAATGAATAGGGTGTGGGCCACAGAGATCACATACTTCACAAGGTAATAAAATATCACAAAGCCAATGGAGGCAGGGCGAGATCACAGGACTGCAGGATGGGGTGAAATTAAAATTGCTAAAGAAGTTTCAGGCACACATTGTCGTTGATAACATCTTATCAGGAAACAGGGTTTGAGAGCAGACAACCCGTCTGACCAAAATTTATTAGGCGGAAATTTCCTCTTCCTAATAAGCCTGGGAGCACTAAGGGAGACCGGGGCTTATTTCATCCCTTTGTCTTTGACCAAAAAAGACAGCCGTCCCCAAAGCAGCCATTTTAGAGGCCTCCCCTCAGGGACGCATTCTCTTTCTCAGGGATGTTCCTTGCTGAGAAAAAGAATTCAGTGATATTTCACCATTTGCTTTTGAAAGAAGAGAAATATGGCTCTGTTCCACCCGGCTCACAGGCAGTCAGAATTTAAAGTTATCTCTCTTGTTCCCTGAACATTGCTGTCATCCTGTTGTTTTTTCAAGATGCTCAGATTTCATATTGTTCAAGCACACATGCTCTACAAACAATTTGTGCAGTTAATGCAACCATCACAGGGTCCTGAGGCGACATATATCCTCCTCAGCTTACGAAGATGACGGGATTAAGAGATTAAAGTAAAGACAGGCATAGGAAATCACAAGGGTATTTATTGATTGGGTAAGTGATAAGTGTCCATGAAATCTTCACAATTTACGTTCAGAGACTGCAGTAAAGACAGGCAGCAAGAAATTATAAAAGTATTAATTTGGGGAACTAATAAATGTCCATGAAATCGTCACAATTTATGTTCTTCTGCCATAGCTTCAGCTGGTCCCTCTGTTCGGGATCCCTGACTTCCCGTAACAATCAGGGCAAATACAGATCACAGGTAGCCCTGGAGCTGAGGAATGGCTTTGATTTTTGGTAAACTTTGTGAGTCCCCACTTTCCTGGTGTCTGGGCCTCCACAGCTGTAAATGTCAGTAAGATGTTTAGGAATTTTTACATTGCTGATATGAATTTTGGTTGAGGTGGCAATGACAAATTTCTGGTGTGTTCTTCATAGCGGAACTCGATTGAGGACCAGAGGTCTAGTCACAAGTAACAAACCACTACCCAGCTGCTTCAGGAAAACCACTGTCTTGCCTCTATGGCATCCAGTGAAGATGATTAGAACAGTCCAGGGGGTAATGCTGGCTTGCAGTTTTCTCCCATGTGGACTGAAGCCATGGCTCAACAGCTTTTGAGGCACATCTTCAGTAGGATAATATCTAGTCATTTTGAGAAGTTTAAGCACCCGGGTACCACCATTCTTGTCACTACCAACTGATTTTGTAACAGTTGCAAGAACCTTCTCCTTTTTCTTTTCAACCTTGGATTTAGCAGCTGAGTACTTCCGCTTGTACATGGCCTTTCTGGAATACATAGCAGATCGGGAATATCTGCCAATTCTTCTGTCAAGGACAGGATAGTGGCTGCAATGGCACTTCCCCTGCTTGGCATTTTAGCCTTGAGGTAACTACCCTTTTCACCTTGCCACCAGCATCAGCCTTCTTGGCTTCAGGTTTCTTGTCTTTAGTATCTGGCTTCTCAACTTTTTCACCTCCATCTTGCAAGATGAGAAATAGCGAAAATATATTTTTTGACATATTTTGAAATGACCCTGCAAATCTGTCTTTTATGGGAGAAATTTGCTTCTGTAGAGAATCTCCATTAATACAGCCAGGTCTTTCCTGGATCTAGGAGAGATGAACTGACAGTCTGACACCTTTAAGGACTGGAAAGAAACATTTACCATCTACTCTGTCTAAGGGCTGCTACCTATGAGGCTTCATCTACATAACAAGGGCCATGCCCCCCAAACTCCCTCATCTTAACTCAAGCATTCCTTTCTACTGACTTCAAGTCTTTAGACAATAGCTTAACTCTCAACCAGCTGTCAACTAAAGAATACCTGAAACCTACCTATGACTAATAAGCCCGCACTTAGAGATGTCCCGCCTTTTGGGGCCAAATTGATATATACCTTCCATGTATTGATTTATATATTTGCCTGTAACTTCTGCCTCCCTAAAATGTACAAAACTAAACTGTAACATGACTGCTGTAGGTGCACGTTCTCAGGACCTCTTGAGACTGTGTTCCCTGGGCCATGATCACTCATACTGCCTCAGAATAAACCTGTTTAAAATATTTTGCAGAGTTTGTTTTCTCTCTTAACAATACAAATTTATTAACATACATGTGGACACAGGAGTCCAGCAAATATGAGACAAAAAGGGCCAGATGGTTGAGGCTTAATTATTCTCTTCATAGGGGAGAGTGAAGTGGGGTGCTGTAGGCAATTTTAGAAAGGTACTTCACGATTTTTAGGGAAAATAAATGGGCCTGAGATACAGACATTATCTTTTAAATTATATTCTTAGGAAACTAAATGGGAAGCTATGGGAAGGTGATGGGTGGAACTTTACTGTGAACAAAGACTGTCTTCTTATGTAGATAAAGTCTCCCAGGTAATCTCTCAAAACTGCCCTCAGAAGCACAGATGAAAAGTCTATCCAGGTGTGGTGATGACTTTTAGTCTCTTCTCTTCTCCAATGATTAATCATTCCTGGTTATTTGACAAGATTCCCAAGGAAGGGTTCCTAAGACAGTTGCATTTCTTTTAAAAAATAAATATCCTTAGTCAGATAAGGAAATACCAGAGTTTCTCCCTGTACTTGGGAGAGGGAGGAGAGCCTTCCAATTTCTTTTAATTCTAAGTGCTCAGCATGTCTGTTGCAGGAAGTCAGGGACCTCGAACGGAGGGACTGGCTGAAGCCACGGCAGAAGAACATAAATCGTGAAGATTTCATGGACATTTATTAGTTCCCCAAATTAATATTTTTATAATTTCTTATGCCTGTATTTAGTGCAATCTCTGAACATAAATTGTGAAGATTTCATGGATGCCTATCACTTTCTCAATCAATACCCTTGTGATTTCCTATGCCTGTCTTTACTTTAATCTCTTAATTCTGGCATCTTCTTCGTAAGCTGAGGATGAATGTTGCCTCAGGACCCTGTGATGATTGTGTCAACTGCACAAATTGTTTGTAGAACATGTGTGTTTGAACAATATGGAATCTGGGCATCTTGAAAAAAAACAGGATAACAGCAATGTTCAGGGAACACCAGAGATAAGACTTCTGGCTGCTGGTGAGCCGGACAGAACAGAGCCATATTTCTCCTCTTTCACAAGCAAATAGGAGAAATATCGCTGAATTCTTTTTCTCAGCAAGGAACATCCCTGAGAAAGAGAATGTGCCCTGAGGGTAGGCCTATAAATGGCCCCCTTAGAAGTGTGCCATCTTTTATGGTCGAAGCCAAAAGGATGAAATAAGCCCCGGTCTCCTGTAGCGCTCCCAGGCTTATTAGGATGAGGAAAATTCCCACGTAATAAATTTTGGTCAGATAGATTGTATACTCTCAAACCCTGTTTCCTCATAAGATATTATCAATGACAATGCATGCGTGAAACTTCATTAGCAATTTTAATTTCGCCCCATCTGGTGGTCCTGTGATCTCGCACTGCCTCCACTTGCTTTGTGATATTTTACTACCCTGTGAAGTATGTGATCTCTGTGACCCACACCCTAATCGTGCACTCCCTCCCCTTTTGAAAATCGCTAATAAAAGGCCGGGCGCGGTGGCTGAAGCCTGTAATCCCAGCACTTTGGGAGGCCAAGATGGGCGGATCACGAAGTCAGGAGATCAAGACCATCCTGGCTAACCCGGTGAAACCCCGTCTCTACTAAAACATACAAAAAAACTAGCCAGGCAAGGTGGCGGGCGCCTGTAGTCCCAGCTACTCTGGAGGCTGAGGCAGGAGAATGGCATAAACCCAGGAGGCGGAGCTTGCAGTGAGCTGAGATCCAGCCACCGCACTCCAGCCTGGGCAACAGAGCGAGACTCCGTTGCAAAAAAAAAAAAAAAGAAAATCGCTAATAAAAACTTGCTGGTTTTATGGCTCGGGGAACATCATGGATCCTGCTGACATGTGATATCTCCCTGGACACCCAGCTTTAAATTTCTCTCTCTTGTGCTCTTTCCCGTTATTTCTCAAACCAGCCAAGACACCTAGGAAATAGAAAAGAACCCAAGTAACCATCAGGAACGGGTTCTCCTAGTAATGCCAAACCACCATACTTTTGGGGTATTATTCTTTGTGCCCCAACAGTAGTAAGAGGATATATTTGAATGTGGTTGAAGAATGGTAGTAGAACTTTGGACATTTGATCAATAGATACCCATGACTACCACAGTGGGAGATTTTGCTGTGAAATGTAAACCCCACATATTTGAGGACTACAAGTAGAACTTTTGGTGAGAAATGATTATTTCTAATTTCTCTTGATATATCTTAGCTGCATAACAGGTTCTAACTTACAATTGAGAAGAGAGGGGATACTCAATAATACTTTGTTAGTTGACTAATTAAGGTGTAAAGGTCTTTAAAATCTTGTATGAAAACATGGACTCCAGTCATGGCTCTGCCACTAACTAGCTACATGATGTTGGGCAAGCCACTTAGTTTTACTTGGCCTCAGTTTTCTCAACTGTAAAATAAAGAGACTGGATTTAAAAATACTCAACCCTCTTTGGGCTCCCAAAGCATGTAATTGATTACAGCCCAACTAAGGAATCAAGTTGCAAAATATTTTCTCGAAGAAATGAATCCTCAGGAGATGTTAAAAAGAAAATAAATATCAACAAGCAAGGATAACAAAAGAATCATTGAATCTTCATTGAATTACAAGGGTAGCACATCAATGAAATTACATTGTAAGCTAGAAATTCTGTTTTCAACAAAAGTAGGGAAATATAAAGCCAGATTGATTCCTAATTGGAGAGAAGACCTGTGTGTGTGTGTGTGTGTGTGTGTGTGTGTGTGTATCTAAAGGCGCTCTCCATTCTCACTTCGGAACAAAGTAAATATGTCCTCAATGACCTGGATTTTCTACTGTGACCTCTCCTCTAAACTGGGAAGTCAACAGGGACTTAGCAAAAGTTTTAACTTAGTGGAAATCATTCAGAACGTTTGAAATCAATTGAAACCTTCTCCCTGGAGGTAATTCAGATAATTCTCTGCCCACCATACTTCATAGTAAGGTAAAGGTGAGGAGAGGTCAAAAAGTCATAGTTTCCAAATTCATCAATAGAACAAATCACTCAAGACATTTGAGTTAATTTTTCTTGTTGTTTAGATTCCTGTCTTTATTATAGAGTCTAGAACACAGATCACAGACTTATACTCAACCCTAGATTTTTATCTTGTACACTATTTTTTAAATCAATAAGAAGAAAAAGGCTATAAATGGAATTGGAAGAATTTTGAGCTCATCAGAAGTGGTCCTGGGATTTGTTCCTTCATGTGTAAGATATTCAAAACACTAGAGGATGGGTGTACAATAACTTATGGTGAGCCTGTATTGACCTTCCATATCTCCCAAAAAGCCTGACATGAAAAGATGACATAGAACATTAAGATTATCTTTCTAAGTAATTTACCCTGGGAGATATGGAACACATTAGTTATTGAAAGGATGCATATAGAAAATGTCAGATTATAGGATTCAGGTCATGATGGACCATGGCAAATTAAAATAGCAAGAAAGTAGAAACTGAGTAAGTAAAACACATGTGTTAAGGAGAAGTCAGAAGGCAGAGGAGAATGGAGTAGATTTCCAGAGCAATGCAAAAAATGCCATGAGAAAGGCCTCCTCAGATATAATGAAAGAAGTGAATTCCTAGAATCACCTTTTACCTGCCATTTCAGTTCAAACCACCTGGATCCTAACTATAGATGAGCACTTTCCTTGTGGTAACTTGAGAAAGCCCTTATTCTTTGAGGCCAAAATGCTTAGCTAACATAATGAAAAATGTTTAATACCCTATGGCATTTATGTCTAACAATTCAATCCCAGAGATAGGATAAACTTATTAACATCTTGTAAACACCAATGGCAAGTCAGTCCAACTCCCCATTTTGCAAATGGGAGAACTGAGGGCAAAACAGTGAAATAATATAACCAGTATTGTGCTGGTAATTACTGTCACTTGACTGAAATATAAGTCTTCTTTGGTGGCTGTTTCTAAAATGGCTCCTAGTGATCTCTTCTTCCTACTATTCACGCCTTCATGTAATCCCCTCTCCTTAAGTGTGGGCTAGACCTAGTGACTTGCTCCTAATGAGTAGAACATGGCAAAAGTGATACGATGTCACTTCAGTGATTAGGTTGCCAAAGACTGTGACTTCTATCTTGCTTGCACTCTCTCTTTGGTTCTGCTTGCTTGCTCACTTTGATGAAGCCAGTTGCCATGTTGTGAGCTGCCCTATGGAAAAGCTCACGTGGCAAGAAACTGAGGGCTGCCTCTGGTCAAGAGCCAGAGAGAAACCGAAGCCCGCAGTCCAACAGCCCATGAAGAACTGAATCCTGTCAACAACCATGTGAGTGAAATTATAAGCCATCAAGCCTTGAGATGACTACAGTCCCCGTCAGTACCTTGTTTGTGACCCACTGAGAAACTCTTAGAGAGAAGACTCAACTAAGCCTTGCCCATGTTCCTGATTCACAGACTGTGAGATAATTAATATTTCTGTATAAAGATGCTAAGATTTTGGGATAATTTGTTAGGCAGCAAAAGACAAATAATACAAACCCAATGCCTAGACCAGTGCTTTTTGCTCAACAGCAGATTCCTGCAGATTCAGTAGTATCCATGTTCACCTCTATTTAGATGGAAGCTGTGCCTGTGATTAACCTTTGATCCCAATACCAGGTGTTTTTCACTGCTGAGTTTGGCAAGGAAACAATATTAAAATGACATCGGAGCAAGTAAAGTTTGGGTGTGAGATTAAAACAAATAGAAACAAACAGTTGCTATCTCTAAAGTGAACGCCAATTTCTGTGATCTGGAAGCACAGACACGAATTATCTACAGCTGCCCCTTAAACATTTCATCAGTAAATGCACAGCAACAATCTTGTTCCTGGTGATGTTCACAGTGAAAACAAACACTCTTGATTGATTTTTTTCCCTCCAATAGAATGAGTTACCCATGTTCTTTGTCAGTGTGGGCAAACATGCGTGCATATATATAAGAGGAAAGTGCACCTCTTTCTCACTTGTTCACTATAAAGAGTTATGGAAATCTAAGATTTGCATTCAGTTTTTAAAGACTTTGATAGCTAGTCACACAGTATAAATTAAGATAATGAAAATTTCTCATGGAGAATAATTTTATCATTTTTATTCATCCATTTACTCATTAATTCATTCACTTACTTATTCAGCAAATACTTACAATGAATCTACTATGTATCAGGTAATGTTCAAAGTCCAGGAGACCAAACAATGAACAAGATAAATTCCCTGACATCAGGGATCTTGTGGTCTAGAGGGGAAAGTAGACAAGAAACAGACTCTTTGTGCTACAAAACTGTAACACTATGACCGAAGTAACCATTGAGTCTTTAGATTTCTATAACTTTCCTAACTTTAAACAATCTTACTGAAATTTTACAGACCGTTAGTTTTTATCTTTCTAGATGCAATTCTGGATCATACCACATAAGTCATTTTTGTAACCATGTAGCCATTCTATCAAAACTAACCTGAGGGGCCCATGTTTGTGGCAGCACTGTTCACAATAGCTAAGATTTGGAAACAACCTTGTGTCCATCAGCAGATGAACACATAAAGAAAATGTGGTACATATACACAATGGAGTACTATTCAGCCATAAAAAAAGAATGAGATCCTGTTAATTGCAACAACATGGATGGAACTGGACATCATCATGTTAAGTGAAATAAGTCAGGCACAGAAAGACAAACATCACATATTATCACTTGTTTTGTGAGATCTAAAAATCAAAACAATTGAACCCATGGAGGTAGAGAGTAGAAGGCTGGCTACCAGAAGCTGGGTAGGGTAATGGGGGACTGGTGGCAGGAGGTGGGGTCAGTTAATGAGTACAAAAAAAATAGAAAGAATGAATAAGACCTAATATTTGATAGCACAACAGGGTGACTATAGTCAGTAGTAACTTAATTGTACATTAAAAATAACTAAAAGAGTGTAACTGGGTTGTTTGTAGTACAAAGGATAAATGCTTGAGAAAGATGGATACCCCATTCTTCATGATGTGATTATGTCACATTGTATGCTTGTATCAAAACATCCCGTGCCCCATAACTATATACACTTACTACATACCCACAAAATTTAAAAATTAAAAAAAAAAAAATACAAACTAGACTGAAGGGTATGTGGTGTCACCCACTTGAATCTTAATCAGTCTTCTTGCTCCATTTCTGGATATTCTTAACAGAGGGCTGATCTCTAGGCTTCCTACCCTCAGACACTAGATCAAAGAGACCTTTCTTGGCCCCTAAGTGACTGTGCCATCTACTCACATGTTGGCTCTGCTTTAGTAAAGAACAAATTTGTTTCATCTGACTCTGTTTATTCCAAAATATCTTTTGAAGGCATGAGTTCTGGCACAAGTTCAAGCAAGGCCTATTCAGATCAAGATCAATACTTTTCTACATCTGCCATGCTCTTAGCATCTGCTCCAGTGAGGAGGAACAAAGCGGAAAAGTCCATGTGAGCGCAATTATAAGATGTAGGTTTCCACCTTATACTGAAGTACTGGTCCACACATAAGTAATTATAAAGTTCCTTTTAGTTCCAGAGAAATGTCATAAAAAGTAGCATTTAAATAGATGCAGTGAAAAACAAAAGTACTAGTGAGCAAGGCCATTCAAGTCAGCTCCTGGAAGGTTTAAACTTCCGATCAGCAACAGAATTATGTATTTGTGTCATAGAATTGTTCTTGGGTTTCTCTGTGTCTTTCCTTTAACATATTGGTTTCCACAATGTGTAAACTTGCTATTGAATGTTAATATCCAACACTCCACAGGACACTGCTATTTTATTTTGGACCCTCAGTTTCTCTGGGTAGACTAAGTTCAGATACCTTCTGGAGAGCCAAATTCTAGGTCATTAAGGACATCTGGGGTCTTATTGTTCTCAACTTGATAAGGGTCATTGATGGGACTGATATCAATGCACAAAGAAGGTAAAGAAGGGACCAAATCCTCTCCGATTTCCTTCCTTTTTTTTTTTTTTTTTTGAGGTGGAGTTTCGCTCTGTCGCCCAGGCTGGAGTGCTGTGGCATGATCTAGGCTCACTGCAAGCTCCGCCTCCCGGGTTCACGCCATTCTCCTGCCTCAGCCTCCTGAGTAGCTGGGACTACAGGCGCCCGCCACCACACCCGGCTAATTTTTTGTATTTTTAGTAGAGATGGGGTTTCACCGTGTTAGCCAGGATGGTCTCGATCTCCTGACCTCGTGATCCACCCACCTCAGCCTCCCAAAGTGCCGGGATTACAAGTGTGAGCCACCGTGCCCGGCCACCCTCTCCGATTTCTGAGGCCGAACCCTGGTCCCAGCATCAGGTGAGAGCTGGTATGAAATGGTTTCTGAAAACAAAACAATCCATCATAAATACAAAATTCTTTGATCTACTTTGTTCTATCCCAAAATTTCATCAAAATTTTGCATGCTGCTCATTAACACCCATACCAGAAACTGCCCAAATCTTAAGTCTACAACACAATAAACTGTCACAAACTGGAAGAAACCACGCAATCAGCTCCCAGAACATTACCAGCAGGCCCAAAAGCCCCGTTGTTTCCTCTTCCAGTCACTGTCTACTACTCCATCTCCACCCCAAGGTAACCATTATCTTGACCTCTAAGAGAATGGATTTGTTTTGCCTATTTTTGAACCAAATGGAATCATACTCAACAAACTCTTGTATCTGGCTTCTGTCATTCTATATCATGTCTGTGAGTTTCATCTGTGTTGTAGCATGTAACAGTAATAATAGTATTCTGTTGGATAAACATGTACCAATTTATTCTTTCCTCTGTTAATGAACATTTGAATTTCATTCAGTTTGTGCTTCTTACTAATATTGCAACTATGAACATTCTTCTGTGCCTTTTGCTGAGCCAATTTCTGTTGGAAATATATCAAGGATTGAAATTTCGTAAGACAGGCAAATAATCAGGTTTTTTAATACTGCCAGACCGTTTTCCAAAGTGGTTTTGTCAATTTGCATTCCCACCAGCAGCGTATGAGAGTTCCAGTTGCACTAAATCCTTGGCAACATTTGCTATGTTCTGTCTTTTAAAATTTTTAACCAATGTGATGTGCATATAGTAGTCTATGATTTATTTTAATATTAAAGTAATGACTCTCCCCCAATCTTTGAATGAAATTGAACCCTCCAGCAACACGCCACTTTTAAACTCTTCATTTCTGTATTTCCTGACATAACATCCTATATGTCTCTTTCTTTTTTTTTTTTTTTTTTTTTTTTTTGAGGCGGAGTCTCGCTCTGTCGCCCGGACTGGAGTGCAGTGGCCGGATGTCAGCTCACTGCAAGCTCTGCCTCCCGGGTTTACGCCATTCTCCTGCCTCAGCCTCCGGAGTAGCTGGGACGACAGGCGCCCGCCACCTCGCCCGGCTAGTTTTTTGTGTTTTTAGTAGAGACGGGGTTTCACCGTGTTAGCCAGGATGGTCTCGATCTCCTGACCTCGTGATCCGCCCGTCTCGGCCTCCCAAAGTGCTGGGATTACAGGCTTGAGCCACCGCACCCGGCACATCCTATATGTCTCTTGCTCCCTGTGTAAGACTAAAGCATGTTGAGTGGCGAGCATAAGTTGTGGGGTCCAGCAGAGTTTTCAAACTCTGTCATTCATGCTGTAACACCAAGGTCAACTTACTTTAACTGTTTTAGCCTGAATTCCCGTCATCTAAAAATATAACAAAAATACATTGTTTGCAAGATTGTTAAAAGAGTTCAAGTGAGATAATGTAGATAAAACACCTGGCCTGTAATAGTTGCACAATCAATGTCTTTCTTTTTTTCCATTTGGAGAGAATGAGAAACTCACGGGACTTCAGATAAATCCCCAATTGTTCTCTGGAGCACCTTGATTCTAAGGAAATAGTACAATTTTTTGTTTCCAACATACCTTCTTCAGGAATGAGCTCCTGGCTTCTGCCTCTCTATTTTGGCACTTGTTATCTCAAAACACTCTGATATAATTGGCCCTTGAACAACATGGGAGTTAGGGATCTCAACCCTGATGCAGCTGAAGATCCATGAACAACTTTTGACTCCCAAAACTTAACTGCTAATGAACAATGTGGAATTGCAAAATCCTGGAATCAACCCAAATGCCCATTAATCAATGAGTGGATAAAGAAACTGTGGTATATTTATATGATGGAATGCTATCAGCCATAAAAAGGAATGAAATAATGGTATTTGCAGCAACCCAGATGAGATTGGAGACTATTAATTTAGGTGAAGTAACTCAGGAATGGAAAACCAAACATCGTATGTTCTTACTGATATGTGGGAGCTAAGCTATGCGAATGCAAAGGCATAAGACTGATACAATGAACTTTGGAGACTTGAGGGGAAGAGCGGGAAGGGGGCAAGAGATAAAAGACTAAAAATATGGTACAGTGTATACTGCTCTGGTGGTGGGTGCACTAAAATCGAACAAATCACCACTAAAGAACTTACTCATGTAACCAAACGATACCTGTATGCCAACAACTTATGGAAAAATTTTAAAAAGCTAAAAAAAAAAAAAAAAAAAACCTTAACTGCTAATGGCCTACTATTGCCTGGAAGCCTTACTGATAACAAACAGTATTAACATGTATTTTGTATGTTATACATATTATATGCTGTATTCTTACAATAAAGTAAGCTAAAGAAAAGAAAATGTTATTAAGAAAATCATAAGAAAGAGAAAATATGCGTTATTTACTATTCATTAAGTGGAAGTGGAGCATCATAAAAGTCTTTGTCCTCATGTTAATATGTCTTCATGCTAAGTAGGCTGAGGAGGAGGAGAAAAAGGAGCGGTTGGTCTTGCTGTCTCAGGAGTGGCAGAGGTGGAAGAGATGGAGGAGGTGAAAGCGGAGGCAGGAGAGGCAGTGCACACTGGTAATTTTTATTGAAAAAAATCTTATAAGTGGATTCATGAAGTTCAAACCTGTGTTTTTCAAGGATCAATTGTATTTGAACATTGCAGTACCATGATGCTTCACAGTTCATTTGTGCATGGTCCAAAGTGGAGGAAAAACTGGAAAGTGCCAGCAAGCTGTGCCTTATAGTCTCTGATGGCCTTATAACCTCTGTCTGGCTTCTTATTCGCTAAGATTTTGCCCCCCAAACTTTATCTGATTTACTGCTGCTTGACAACAACCAAACTAAAAGGTTAACTCCATAACCGTACTTGGCCTCCTGAGTCATCACAGGTATTTTAAAAAATCATCATAGG
Source organism: Piliocolobus tephrosceles (assembly GCF_002776525.5). Taxonomy (NCBI): domain Eukaryota; kingdom Metazoa; phylum Chordata; class Mammalia; order Primates; family Cercopithecidae; genus Piliocolobus; species Piliocolobus tephrosceles. Next base: position 7,270,747 of record NC_045456.1, on the reverse strand, counting down.
TAATTATCCATCCTCTAAATAGAAAATCAAGAAAATTCATGTTTATGCCTCTGATGATCTTTCAGCAGACATTCAGATACCAGGTAAAAGTAGTCAATTATGAGTTGTAAGTGTCAAAGTAACTTGACAATCTACTTAAGGGCTGGCTTTCTTCTCTGATAGATATCGCTATTCTCTGCTACTGAGAATTCGCCCTGGGTAGATTTTGTAATCATTATTGTTTCTTTTCTTCTTTTTTCTTCAGCAATTCTTTTATTCACTGATTACATTCTATGTAATAGACATTGTGTGAAGTATTTGACAGTTAGAAGATGTGGATTTTTCCAGGCTTTGACACTAATTAACACTGAATCTAAGATGTCATCAATTATAAGATGTACCATTATTTATGTAACATTAAAAAAGAAAAAGTACTTAAATTATAATACTTCCTAATTACTTATAAATTTTATTGTAGCCGGGCGCGGTGGCTCAAGCCTGTAATCCCAGCACTTTGGGAGGCCGAGACGGGCGGATCACGAGGTCAGGAGATCGAGACCATCCTGGCTAACACGGTGAAACCCCGTCTCTACTAAAAATACAAAAAACTAGCCGGGCGAGGTGGCGGGCGCCTGTAGTCCCAGCTACTCGGGAGGCTGAGGCAGGAGAATGGTGGGAACCCGGGAGGCGGAGCTTGCAGTGAGCTGAGATCCGGCCACTGCACTCCAGCCTGGGGGACAAAGCGAAACTCCGTCTCAAAAAAAAAAAAAAAAAATTTATTGTATAGTTTTTAAAAGAAATTTTTAGACTTATTGAAGTACATATTTTAATCATATTTCACTATTATGCATATATCTAAAAGGGAAATATGAATGGAATAAACTGATTTAATTCCTAAGGATTTTTCAAATTTATTGTCTGACTCTTTTGAATCATTATTCATTACAGAATTTCCATGCCCACGTTTTGGTTTTACATCTGTGTCATACCACAGAGTACATATGATCTTGTCCTCTATGTTTTCGAGAGCTCTGGTAATACAGCATTTCTTAAGATGGTGCTCCACTATTGTTCCTGCAATTTCCTTGCAAGCTGCTGACACTCATTCTGCAAGTGCTGATATTGGCACATTCTTGCCTGATGACGTGTAGGTAAAGCTTTTGGATGAACATAAATGGCAAAATCCAGCAGAGTTTCATCTACCTGTGGGTATCTCCCTTTCCTAGATACCATAAAGCACTTGGTTGTTGCATTGAAAGAAAATGTAAAATTGTCATCATTCCTTCAATGACAAATATTTGTTTCACTAATACCAAATTTAACCCTGCTGCTGTTTCTCCGCTTCTCTGCATTCACGTTATCTTAATGTTTTAATACCAAATCATAGAATAATCCATTAAAGATACTTCAAATGCTAGTTAAATTTAAACTTAAATACCAGTTTTATTTATTACTACATTGCTCCGTGAACAAATAACAGTACATATACGTCTATTGAAACGGTAATATGAACACTGTGAATGATCAAGCTGGTGCCCATCCATGCGATAACTACGTGACAGTGCCCATCTGGCTGCCAATGACTGTAAGACACCACCAGCCATTAGAAACATCTTGATTTCAGAATGTTAATATAGGGAAGTGGGAATATGAATTTATCTTGGAATTGAAGAAATACGTAGATTTTAAATAAAGTCAAGAATGTGTTTAGATTTGTTCACTTAAGCATCAGTTCCAATGTTTCCCCTTTTCTCTATGTGGGATCATTAGTAGTTGCAAAGTGAGCTTGAGAAGGAAATCCAGGGATTCTACCCACACTTTTGCATAATTTAAATAAAAATATTCAGTGTGATTTTGTTTCTTTCTGCTGATGTTGAGAACTCAGCCTATGTAAAGCAGCAAGGTTTTAAGTCTAGCTCAGTCCCAGGCATGGTTTAGGGAGCTTGATTTGAAGACAGACATCTCATTTCAGGACTCTTGTTTTCCTGGTTTCCTTCCTCTATTACAAAAGCACATCAAGGAAGCCTTTCTCTCAGAGAAAATCTGAATATTCACTAATAACATCTGAAATGACTCAAAATGATTCTCTTTCTAGGGTTATGTGCAATTTAATAGGGAACTCTGAAAGATCAAAAGAAGCCTTCAGAACCCAGAAGAGTTAGTTTTCCAAAGAGGATATGTGTGGGGTGATATTTTGGTTGAGAGAGATTTCCTAGTGCACCTCCTTTTTCTGCCTACTCATGAAGATGGCTCAGCTTCCTAACAGACACGTGGGTGTAAGCCACAGATTTCCTCAGTGAGTTGTCTCACCAGGGCCAGTCCCTGGGACTGGAGATTTGCTGAAAAGCTTCTTCTATTGAGATTAAAAAGAATGAAAGATGTTTTTTGGAAGGCCAAGAATATCATGATCATGCCAGATATCCAAATTTCCATAGCATTACTTTCTTATCTTTCAAATAATATGTTTAGATAGAGTGATCTCTAACATGCCTTCCTGCTCTCCCATTTTATCATTCTGTGTCATGATCCAGTGAAAAGAAAACTGGGAGAGAAGAGAGGATGACTGATTCCTGGTCCCAAATATGCCATCACTTACTTACATAACCTAGTACAGGTCACTTAGCCTCGCTAAACTCAATGGCAAAAGGAGAAAGTTGAAGAAAACTTTGTCTAAAATTCTACCAAGGTCTACATTCTGTTCATAGCTTTCATTTGTAAGGGATCATATCATTTCTACTCTTTGGAAACCTTCATTCAGAGATACATATCAAAAGTTATTTTAGCTCAGAAAAAGAGAACTTAGAAAGACAGTAAACAAAATCAAATGGAAACCAATTTTGGATTCTTTAGATGAGTATTACAGTAAAGAAAGGGTAAACTTTAAAAGTATAAAATATAGAGAGGTTGTAGGCCTAAAAGAATACCAACATAATGTACTATTTTATTTTGAAAGCTTTTTTAATGAACATCCTTGGAAAGAAAATAAATAACTATGCCACTAAGAAAGGTAGAGTTTATAATGTGTTTAATCAGAAAAGCCTGCTACAAAAAGTAAAATCAAAACCCCTGCGTGACAGAGTGTTGATGACTTGCAAGGAGTAGCTACTGTTAGTAGCAGCAGCACCATGAAGTCCAAAGTGACAACAGATAAAGAGTAGCTCATTTGGAGTGTGGGGTTCTGGGGCAGAACATAGAAATGATAAGCTCTATAAACACCGCTCTGGTCAATAAATTAGGGGGAAGCTCTACTATATGCATCATGAAAACGAGTAAAAAGCTCTTGAGTATATTGTTAGCAGTGGCCAACATTTGTGACCAAACCAACAGTCATATTTAGGATACGATGCCAGATTTTCTGCCATGCATCTTTGAAAGGGAATGTCTTTCTAAATAAAATAATTTCAATTAACTGAAGAATGTGTTAATTCCTGCTGATGGTTCCTTGTGATGTAATGAAAGTAATATCAGAATAATAATTAATGTAAGAAAGGACAGAACTATTCACTGTTAGTCAATTATATGTGAGGGTGTGATGTTGTGCTGTGACCTCAAACAGGAGAAAAAGATTGGAACATAAAATTAAGGTATGAGAGTTGCAACCCTACAAGTAGAGGCCATGTTTGGATTATCTGTTTTCTCTCTTCACCCATAACTTCACCCTTTGAGCAATAAATAGCCAGCTCACATACAAGGCAATCTTCTGATTAGCTTTCACCTTGTTCTCCCAAAGCCACATAAAAAAGGTATCACTTTAGATGATGAAGCCAGACCTAATGGCCTAGCTGCATCATATAAAGGCTCCACACTGAATGAGCTGTGTGGATTCCAAAAGCTTAAAAAGCAATTCCTGGGTCTGAGTTTTCCATTAAAAGAGTTGTTCTAGGCCGGGCGTGGTGGCTCAAGCCTGTAATCCCAGCACTTTGGGAGGCCGAGACGGGCGGATCACGAGGTCAGGAGATCGAGACCATCCTGGCTAACACAGTGAAACTCTGTCTCTACTAAAAGAATACAAAAAACTAGCCGGGCGAGGTGGCGGGCGCCTGTAGTCCCAGCTACTCGGGAGAGTGAGGCAGGAGAATGGCGTAAACCCGGGAGACGGAGCTTGCAGTGAGCTGAGATCCGGCCACTGCACTCCAGCCTGGGCGACAGAGCGAGACTCCGTCTCAAA
>NC_045456.1:7222825-7266500 GCF_002776525.5 Piliocolobus tephrosceles | reverse complement strand
AAAAAAAAAAAAAAAAAAAAAAAAAAAAAAAGAGTTGTTCTTTTTTTTTTTCTCTTTAAAAGAGCCGATTTGAAATCTAATAAGATTCTTCATGATGTTATTCCTGTTCTGCTGTGTACCTGAAATGGTGACTCAATTTGTAGCCCACTAGACAACATGTGGGCTAAACCTTCAGACAAATCAGAAAATGGACCCGGAGTTTGTATAACAATTCAATTAAAACTATATATTAATCTCATCTTATAATCTAGGCACTGGCACAAGGGATAGGGAGGAAAACTGATGTATTAGTCATTTTTTTCTGTATGACAAATAGCTTCAAATATCTCAAGAATGTGCTACAATGAATATTTGTTTGATACTCATGAGTCATAACTAGGCTGTCAATTCAACGATCTCAGCCAGCCTAGGCCTAACACTATCTATGGTTCATGTCTGCTCCACATTGTAGAACTCAATCTGAAGATGCAGTGGTTCTTTGGGCCATGCTGTTTTCATAGATGGTAGCAGCTCAAAAGAGCTAGTGGAAACTTGCAATACATGTCAGTCGTGAATTCACTGCTCTCAACTCCAAATTCACCCTTCAGTACCTGCTCTGCAACAATAGTCTAGACTCTTTAATAATTTCTCCTTTATAGTAAACATGTCCTTTACAGTCAGCTTTGTCAGTGGAGGGACATTACAGGAGGAAGGGGCCTTCTTTTCCTGGTTCCATTGTGCTGATTTTTGCTTTTTCTTGCTTCTGCTGCATGGTGCATGTGTATAGGGACATCTAGTGGTGCTCTGTCCCAGCTATGTGCTGAGAGTGTACCAAAACTCAGTAATCCCACAGCCTGGCCCAGATCCAGTGACCTCCATGACACGGCCCTCCTAAGGTGGACACTGGTGAACTCCAGGCCTCATGCTGGCAGTGATACCCCAGCTCTCCCTGCACATCCACCCAAGAGCCTTGGCTCACTGGTGCCCCAGTGATTAGTTTCTACAGCCCTCCCACAAAGGCACCGTGTACCAAGGGCTGTGTACCACTCTGCCAGAGAGTGGGCTGCAGATACCCTGACTCCCTCTATGCTCCTGCCTATCAGCCTCTGTGGCTGTATGACTGTGGCCCAGCTCTGGTCAGGGCAACCCAATAAACTTCATTATCCAGTAGGCTGTGGCAACATCCTCTGCAATGAGGTCTTAACTTATCCTTGGGGAAAAGGCCCTCTTCCAAGTTTTTCCTCCTTGATTCCTCTCTCTTCCTCCCCACTCCCCTTTGTCTCTCTTAGAGAGAAGTTATCCCTTAGAGTTACTTTTATGTCTTCATGTTAAACTTCTGCACCACAAACCTTACCCTGTTTACCATGCTTTTCCTGGCCACCTCCTTGTTACTGGCCTCCCAACACCCTTCTTTCTTGATTTCAGTTAAAGATGATATTTAAGTCTGAAATCAAAGCCATCTCTTAAAGAGTTACTCATTTCCCCTGGGGATCTCTCAGGTATACATGCTATTCAAATTCTGTTTGATTTTCTTTTGTTCATCTGTCTTTTGTTAAACACATCCATCTCAATTAAGAACTCAGAAGGATAGAGGAGAAAATTATTTTTTCCTCCCCTCCGCCAACACATGGGAAGTGAACCTCCAGCAGATTTTCAAAAATGAATAAATTATCATATGCCTCAAAGAGCTTCAAGTCTCATAGAGAAACCCTGCATATAAATGCATAATTTATAGACCCAAAATTATAAAGTGAAACACTGGACATGTAAGTATAGAGTTAACAACAACAAAAAAGTATCAAGAAAGTTTTGGAGGAACATCTGATCTGATCAGGAACCAAGAAGACCCATGGTGAATAGTAAGGTTGTGCGCAGGGTTAGACTGAAGGGGGAAGGGAAGAAAAAGGCAGAAGGAATACAAACCATGGAAAGGCCAGAGTCATACCATGATCTGACATTTGCATAGCATTTCTGACATTTCAAATTATAATCACACCCACCATCCCATTTGATTTTTAATGAACTCATTGAAGTTAAACTATAGTGCTAATGCACAGAAATGTTTCCCATTCTCTTGAAATGAATCCAAGTTTAGATTATTTCTGCTCAATGTAGAGCAAGAGTTGAAAACTGTTTTTATGTGAGAAAAAGACTATATATTAGCCCCAAGGGGGAATTGAGAAGAAAAATGTTCTGTCCATTCAAATTGTTTCTAAACATAAATCAAATGTGACACTGGCCCCTGAAATATTATGAGCAGCATCGTATCATCCTTGTTTCTAACCAGAGAAATGTTATCGTTTTAAAATTCTGCCAAAATTCCCCAGGGAGCAATATTTCCTTCGTTTTGTGCTTTTATTTCTCCCTCTCTGGAGGAAGCTACAATAACATTGTCTTACAGTCTTGTTTCCACATACACATATGCATATATTCTCCTCGTTCTCCAAAAATGGAACCCATATTTCAAGGGTCAGTTCAAGGCCCACTCCTCTGCTTCATTTCATCCTTTTCCAGAACTCCCACTTCTGATACGCTGCTCCTATAGCTGGCTGTGAACCATACAAAATTTTTTTCTGGGCCCCACTTGAATTTCACAATCTCTGGGGCTGGGTCTGTATGTTAGTTTCCCACATGATTTTTAATGTGGCCCAGCATCCATCAGCTAGGAACCATCAAATAACAGACATCACATGATTAATACTGTACTTAATTGTCTGATTTATAGATGTTACTGTATGTTCTATATGAGTGCTTCTCAAGTTTTAAAGTCCATATGAATCAGGGAAACATCTTGTTAAAATGCATATTCTGGGTCAGCAGATCTGGGATGGGACTTTAGATTTTGCATTTCTTTTTCTTTTTTCCCTTTTTTTTTTTTTTTTTTTTGAGACAGGGTCTCACTCTTTCACCTAGACTGGAGTGCAGTGGTGTGATCTCGGCTCACTGCAACCCCCACTTCCCAGGCTCAAGCCTTTCTCCTGTCTCAGCCTCCCAAATAGCTTGGATTAGAGGCGTGCACCACCATGCCTGGCTAATTTTTGTATTTTTAGTAGAAACGGAGTTTCACCATGTTGGCCAGGCTGGTCTCGAACTCCTGACCTCAAATGATTCACCTACCTCGGCCTCCTAAAGTGCCGGGATTACAGGCATGAGCCACCACACCTGGCCAGATTTTGCATTTCTAACAGGCTTCCAGGTGATGCTGATTTTGGTGATCATTGCACCACACTCTGAGCAGCCAGCTTGTAGGTGCTGAACATCTACAAGCTGTTGACAGCTTGAGTACCTTGGTAACAGGGTATCTACTTTAAGGTTTCTTTCCTATTTCAAAAGATATGATCAATAAATATTATTCAATTCAAAGCCATCATCTAAAATTATGTGTATTTAAACCACTACCATATTCAATGCTTTCCCTTGATAAAACTTTATAATGTGGCCCACCCATTTTTTTTTTTTTTTTTAACTAAGATTTCCTACTCTTTCTCTCAGGATTTCAATAATGAGAATTTTGTTATCATTTGAGGAAGCTGGGCGCTTTTGCTATTCCTGCTGGGAATTTAAGATAGAAGGAAAATACAGAGATGCTCATAGTTGAAGACAATTTTTACATCATCTAACACACTCCTCCTTAAAGCACAATGTGCAAGGACTATCTGAAGTACCTGTTAAGGCAGATATCTGTATCCCATCTAGCCCTCCATAATGAGAATATTTGGGATAGAGGCTTAGGAATGCGTATTAAGCAAGCTTCCCAAGGTCAAGCACATTAAAGTTTGAGTAACATTGATCTAACTAGTTTCCTTCTTCTGACAAGTGAGGAAACTGAGGTCCAGAGAGGAAGAAAGGAGGAGGAGGAGGACGAGGAAGAGGAGGAAGAGGAGGAGGAGGAGGAGGAGGAGGAGAAAGAGATGAAGGAGGAGGAGAAGGAGAAGGAGGAGAAGGAGAAGAAAGAGAAGAAGAAGAAGAAGAGGAGGAAGAGAAGAAGAAGGAGAGAAAGAGGAGGAAGGAGGAAAGTAAATACCACCAGCAAAAATTGACATTTATTTAGTACATACTGTCAGGGCTAAGAAAACAATACCCCAAAGTATGGAACCTTGGCATATTGAGTGCTGTGAACTGAAGGAGATTGAGAGGCCCTCAGAAGCAAGGTCTCTTTGACCTTCTCCTGCCCTCTTTTCTTTTGTTTCCTGTTCTCATCCAAGGCATGTTATAGAAACCAGAATTTTCTCCCTCCCAAAGCAGGTCATAGAAACTAGAACTCCTCTCCCTGAAAGCAAGCCTTAAAACCTAGAAAAGTCACTCTCTGACATACTTTCTCTAAAAGTAAGACATAAGACCCTCATTCCGGAAGAGTCCTGCTCTAAACCCAGAAGGAAGGAATGCTACACAGAGAGACCAAGAAGAATCTGAATAGGACTTGCTGGATACCCCTCTAGTTTATGGCAATTAAATCATACTCTTTTTGTCCAATCATGTTTCTCCACAACTATCCTCTTCTCTCATCAGACTGAGTATAAAAACAGTTTTCCCTGGGTCTTTGGGTGCTCACTTTTGAAGGTTCATGTTATGTAAAACTTTGTTAAATAAATTTGTTATGCTGTTCTCTTGCTAACTTGTCTTTTGTTCTAGGAGTGTCAATGACCTTTGTGAGGGATGAGGAAAGGTATTACCTTTTCACCCTACAAGCTGTTAGTCTGATTATTTTACATGAGAGTTTGATTTAATTTAATTTTTTTTTTTTTTTTTTTTTTGAGGTGGAGTCTCCCTCTGTCACCCAGGCTGGAGTGCAGTGGCGTGATATCAGCTCACAGCAAGCTCCACCTCCTGGGTGCACACCATTCTCCTGCCTCAGCCTCCTGAGTAGCTGGGACTATAGGTGCCTGCCACTAAGCCCGGCTAATTTTTTGTATTTTTAGTGGAGACAGGTTTTCACCATGTTAGCCAGGATGGTCTCCATCTCCTGACCTTGTGATCTGCCCACCTTGGCCTCCCAAAGTGCTGGGATTACAGGTGTGAGCCACCACACCCGGCCTAACTTTAATTCTTATAACAACCTTAAGAGATAGTATTATTGTTTGAAGAAACTAAAGAGGTTAAAAAAATTACACAAGGTCATACAGCTAGTAGCTGGCAGAATTGGGTCTAGAACCCAGATCTAGGAGGAAGAAGGAGAGTAAACACCACTCTCCCAGCACTCTTTGCATTGATTTACCTTCTAGTTGTCTTATCCTACCATAAATCATTTCAACAAAGAATTCTTTCTCCCTGTAATGTATTCCCTGCCCCTATCCCATTCTTGGATATACTTAAAAGAGAACCAAGAGTCACCAACACTGAGAATCACCTTAGCTCATCCCATGCTCCAGCCGCCTTTTTTATCTTTTAGTGCAGCCAGCCCCACCGTGCAGTTTAGGCTGCTCTCACAGAGATGGCATAAGGATAATTTTGATTTGATAAGACAGATTAAAGGATAATATTCAAAAAAGGTAAAATCATCACTTTTATGCAAGTATAAAATGATTACATCACATATTTTTATTTAAGCGATCAATTAATAGGGACCTGGAAAAGATGTTACAACCAGTTCATAGAAGAAGGCAAAGAACCATAAATACAAGTACAGTTGTTGAAGTAAGTTTGCAAAACAAATGGGCTAACCATTGGGCAATAATGAATTGCATTTCACTGGATACAGCTAATTTGCATTTCTATGTAATGTAATAGGTATTTACATTGCCATCAGTTTTCCGCCAGTTAATATCTGTCTCTTCAGAGTCATATAATAGCCTAGTCAAAGGCAAAGGCACACAGCCCTGTGGCATGAGATAATCCCCAGAGGCTCCAGCATTTCACTAAAAAAATACTCAGTAGTTTCTTTTGTCCTATAGGAACCAAGAAAGGAAACATCCCCTTTGCCCTCTAAAGGTTCAACCGAATAGCAACTGACAAAAGGCAGATTAATAGCAGAAAAGACATGCAAATTTATTAACCTGTATGGGAGAGAATCACAGAGTGATTACTCCACCCCCTAATGGGATATAGAACCTTACATACCTTTTTCCTGTAGAGGAGGTGCTTGGACGAACGGAGGCAGGATGGCGCACTTCCGGGTTCTTCTTCACCAGCTTTTCCCGTGCGCGAAAATGCAGCCGGCACCCAGGGAGGGTGCAGACCAACTGGGCATGCGCCAGGTGACGTCATCCGAAGAGACCGAGATTTACCTGGTCGCACCTGTGGAACGCCCCCCCCCCCCCCCCACACACACACACACACACCGGTGCCCCGCCTATTGCCCTCCCACTCCTAGAAAAGCCGCTCTTGGCTAGCGTCCCACGCGGCCTTCCTGAGTCTCTCACTCCTGTTGGGATGTGGGGACTGCAGGAACTCCCTCGGAGAGCCCCACCCGGGGTCTCTGCCGGCCTTCTTTGCCGGAGGCGGATAGACCTCTCGTCCCCCACCTACTTCCCTGAAGCTAGGTGACCAAAATAAATTAGCAGTTTTGCTCCTACACTTGCCTACTCGCTGGTTCTTTTTGTGCTCGCTGGGCTGGTCTTAGAAAAACAAATCAGGAGGGAGGAGACAGGAAATGTAGACAATTATTTTGAGGGGCAGTAAGAGATTATTAGGAAGAATGAATGAACCAGAGATACATTAACTTATATATGAATCTCTTTGGAATTTTAATGAACCCAAGAGGCAGGCATTATCTCACGGAAAAGTTCATCCAGGTGTGGTTGCATTCTTCCATCTTCTTTTCTGCAATGGATAATAAGGTAACTGGGAGGGGATAGAAGACAGTTGTGTTTCTTTTGACAATAAATTTTCTTGGTCAGATAAGGAACTTCTGGAGAGAGTTCTTCCCTACACTGGGTGGGAGAAGAACAAGGTTAGAGGGACCTTGATTCTGAGGCTTATTTCTGAGGCCTTTCAATTTTCTTTTCTTTTTTTTTTTTTTGAGATGGAGTCTTGCTCTGTCGCCCAGGCTGGAGTGCAGTGGCCGGATCTCAGCTCACTGCAAGCTCCGCCTCCCGGGTTTATGCCATTCTCCTGCCTCAGCCTCCCGAGTAGCTGGGACTACAGGCGCCCGCCACCTCGCCCGGCTAGTTTTTTGTATTTTTTAGTAGAGACGGGGTTTCACGGTGTAGGCCAGGATGGTCTCGATCTCCCGACCTCGTGATCTGCCCGTCTCGGCCTCCCAAAGTGCTGGGATTACAGGCTTGAGCCACCGCGCCCGGCCTAGGCCTTTCAATTTTCAAAAGCATTTAGCGTACCCAAGTGCCATGTCTTGGTCCATTTGTGTTGATATAAAGGAAAACCCGAGGCTGAGTAATTTATAAAGACAAGAAGTTTATTTGGCTCATGTTTCTCCTGGCTGAAAGATTGGGCATCTGGTGAAAGCCTCAGGCTGCTTTCACCATGGCAGAAGACAAAGGGGAGCCAGTGTGTGCAGAGATCACATAGTGAGTGAGGAGGCAAAAAGACATGGGGAGGGAGGGGTGCCTCACTCGTTTTAACAACAAGTTCTTGCGGGAACTAATAGAGTGAAAACTCATTCGTTACTGTGAGGATGGCACCAAGACATTCATGACAGATATGACCCCATGACCCAGTAATCTCTCATTAGGTTCAACCTCCAACATTGGGAATCAAATTTTAACATGAGATTTTTGTAGGGTCTGTGAAATGAAATAATTCAAATTTAAAATAATTCAAACTTAAAGCTGTTAGTGTCACGCATGTCCGTGTGAAGAGACCACCAAACAGGCTTTGTGTGAGCAACAAGGCTGTTTATTTCACCTGGGTGCAGGCGGGCTGAGTCCGAAAAAGGAGTCAGCAAAGGGTGGCAGGATTATCGTTAGTTCTTATAGGTTTGGGATAGGCGTACAAAGTACATTCTCAAGGGCGGGCAGAATATTACAAAGTACCTTCTTAAGGGCGGGTGAGAAAATATGTATCAGTTAGGGTGGGGCAGGAACAAATCACAATGGTGGAATGTCATCAGTTAGGGCTATTTTCAGTGATTTTGTGGATCTTCCATTGCTTCAGACCATCTGGATGCATACCTGCGGGTCACGGATATGATGGCTTAACTTGGGCTCAGAGGCCTGACAGAATTTTAAATTATTCTTAGCCTTAACAGGAATGTGGCTATGCAGCCTGACTCATGCAAGATGCAACTGCAACTTCTGCCTTTTTTTCCCTGTAAACAATAAAACCAAATGGAACCAGAGATAAGACCCACTCAGATCACTATCCCTCCTAATGGAGTAATAAAGTCATCTTCCTTGGAATGTAAATGTAACGAATCAAATTGCTGTGAGGTATGCACTGGTCTCTGTGGAAAATGTTGTAATCCTGCTAAAATATCTCTGTCTCTGCCTTTATAAATGAAACTTTTACTTCTCCACTTTTTGGAATGCTGACCCCATTCATTTGGATTCTGTTTCCAGGTGGTATTCCTCAAGTTTGGTGCTCAAATAAACTCTACACCGAATCATATTTTCTGAATCACGTTATTTAAGGTTGACATGTCAAACAGACCAAACTATAGCATTGTACCCCTAGCCCCCCGAATCTCATGTCCTTCCCACATGCAAAATACAACCATCCCTTTCCAATAGTCTCCCAAAGTCTTAACTGGCTCCACCACCCACTTAAAAGTTCAAAGGCTCATCTGAGACCAAAGCAAGTTCCTTACAATTCTGAATCTGAAAAATAAAAAACAATGTATTTGCTTCCAAGATAAAATGGTTGTACAGGTATTGAGTAAACATTCCCATTCCAAAAGCAAGTCCAAAACCTTGCAGGGCAGAAATTAAATCTTAAAACTTCAGAATAATCTCCTTTGACTCCATGACCTACATTCTGGACACACAAGACCTTGGGCAGCTCTTCCCTCATGGCTTTACTGGGCACAGCCTTTGTAGATACTTTCATGGGTTGGAGTTGAATGCTTAGTTTTTCCAGGCTGGAATTGCATGCTGCTGATGGCTCTATTAATGCTGGAGTCTCAAGGGTGGTGGTCCTACTCTCACTGCTCTACTAGGCAATACCCCGGTGGGAACTCTGCAGGGGCAACAATTCCACATTTCTTCTCAGCATTGCCTTGGTAGAGCCTTTCTGTGGGAGCTTTGCCCCTGTAGCAGGCTTCTGTCTGGGCACCAAGACTTTCCAATATACCCTCTGAAATCTAAGTGGAGGCTGTTAAGCCTCCACCACTCTTGCATTCCTGGAGCTTGCAGAATTGAAACCACATGGAAGCTGGCAAAGCTTATGGCTTGCACTCCCTGGAGTGGTGACCTGAGCAGTACTTGGGGCCCCTTGAGCTGTGGCTGGAGCCAGAGCAGATGGTATGCAGGGAGCAGCAGCCCAAGGTGGTGCAGTCTAGCTGTACCCTGGGTCTGTTCCCTAAAACCATTCTATGCTCCTAGGCCTCTGGTCCCGTGATGGGAGGGGATAATTTTTAAGATGGCTGAAATGCTTTGGGGTCTTTTTCCCATCATCTTGACTATTAGCACCTGGCTCCCTTTTATCAGTGCTAAACTCTCTAGCAAATGATTGCTCCATAGCATCCTTGGATTCCTCTCCTGAAAATGCTCTTTTTCTTTTCTACCACATGGCCAGGCTGCGAATTTCCCAAATTTGTATGTACTGCTTCCTTTTCAATTATAAATTCCACCTTTAGGTCATTCGTTTGCTGCACAATCTGATGGTGAGTAATTAAAAGTAGCCACATTACTTTTTGAATGCTTTGCTACCAAGAAATTTCGTCCCCCAGTTATCCTAGATCATTGCTCCTAAGTCCAGCCTTCCATAAAGCCCTAGGGCATGGACATAATGCAGTCAAATTATTTGCTGCAGTGTAACAAAGGTGATCTATGCTCCAGTCCCAAAGTTTCTCATTTTCATCTGATACCATAGCTTATGGCCTTTACTACCTATATTTCTATCAGCATTTTGATCACAATTATTTTACCAGTCTCTAAGAAGTTCCAACTTTTCTCTTGTCTTTTTGAATTCTTCTGAGCCCTTCAAACTCTTCTAGCTTCTGCCCATTACCCAGTTCCAAAGCTGCTTCCACATTTTCAAGTTTCTTTATGGCAAACCCCACTCCTCAGTACCAATGTTCTTAGTCCATTTAGTGTTGCTATAAAGGAATACCTGAGGCTGACTAATTTATAAAGAAAAGATGTTTATTTGGCCCATGATTCTGCTGGCTGAAAGACTGAGCATCGGCTGAAAGCCTCATGAGAGAAAGTGAAGGGGAGCTGGCATATACAGAGATCACACAGTGACAGAGGAAGCGAAAATACAGAGGGAGGAGGTATCATGCTCTTTTTAACAACCAGTTCTCACAGGAACTAATAGAGCAAGAACTCACTCATTTCTGCAAGGACAGCACCATGCCATTCATGAGTGATCCACTTCCATGACCAAGCACCTCCCACTAGGCCCCACCTCCAACACTGGGGATCAAATTTTAACATGAGGTCTAGAGGGTCCTACAAATCAAACTATAGCATGCCATATTTTGAGGAATTATCTTCCGTACCCTAATAGCCCATTTTAAGGTTTTATATTTTTCCTTATACTCTCTCCCTATCTCTTAGAGATCAAAGTAATCTCTACAAATGATTATTTATGATCACAAAATAAAACTAGTCTCATTAGATTTGGCCTGATTATTTACATAGGTATAGGAAGTTTCAGTTTACCACATAGGCCTTCCTAAATTAGCTTTGCTGGAAGTTTACATTAAAAACTCAGATTTAACGACTTCTACTATTTGCAATCCTGAGGCTAGGAAACCAAGCCCAAGAAATGCTCTGCACAAAATTTCGTTTGCACTATTTATACCTTCTCCTCAAGGTCCCGCAAGTGTACTAACGTTCCTGGCCTGCCAGGAGGCAATGTTTCTGAGCTCATGTAAGGCTGGACTCTCTAGGTATCACGTGAGTTTTCCTGGAAGGATTTTGTGGGCATTCGCTCCAAAAGTAAAGCCAATTTTAGTCCATAAAAATGTCTGGTCATATCTAATTCAATTAGCATAATTTGCAAATATGACACTTCAGGCACGATCTTGCTCATATAACTTTCTTCTAATTATATTCTAGTAAAAGGGATGGCAGGTTCTTAATTAAACTATGCAAATAACTATATTTCTAGGAAAAATAAGGAAACAAAGTTTTGGAATTCAAGGGGCAGTGGTAGAGGGAGAAAAGGTGTCAGAGAAAATCAGATATAATTTTAAATGTTGTGGGTTACAAAAATGTTTGTCATCTGATGAAAAAGTAAAATGTGCCAAATCCATACAATGAAATATTCCTTTTTATTCAGCAATCAAAAGGAATGAAGTACTGATATACCTACAATATGCATGTACCTTGAAAACACAATGCTAAGTGAAAGAAGCCAGTCACAAAAGATCACACTGCTGCATGATTCCATTTATATGAAATGGCCAGGATAGGCAAATCTATAGGAACAGAAAGTAGATTAGTTGTTGTCAGGGGCTGGAGGTGATGGGAGGAATGACTGCTAATGACTACAGAATTTCTTTTTAGGATGATGAAAATGTTCTAATTGTGTTGATGGTGTGCTGATGGCAATAATTCACTCTGTGAATATACTAAAAAGCATTGAATTTTATCTTTTAAATGGGTGAAATCTATGGTATATAAATTATATATCAGTAAAGCTGTTTAAAAATGTTCCAGGTTACAGATAGCTTAAGTAGAAAAAGAAAAGTTTTTCTCATATAATACAGAAAAAAAAAAAAACCAAACACTAAAAGAGCTTTATTCCAAACAAGTAATCACAACAAATGTTCTCTTATCAGTTTATTCAGCTCTATGTAAAGTTATTATTCTGATGGAGTGCCAGTAGTGTTATGAAACTATTTACTTGCTGGCTAAAAAGAGTTCTGAAAACCCCAACTCAGTCCACTGATACGATCTCAAATATGTCTAAATGACACCATCAGAAGCCTGTACTCAAGAGTTTTTTTTCATAGTGTCAATAATTACCTGTCACAGTCTTTCACAGCACTCTGAGATGGTTCTTCTTTTACTGAAGACAAAAACATGATTTATAGCTTATAATGATAATTAGAGTCAAATAAAAGCTATCTGTAGAGCAAGGAGACTTTCACTGAAAATCAACTTTCACTGAAAATTCTCATAGGTGAAATGTTTGATAAAAGTTTATAGGAATAATGCAACTGACAAGGAAATGAGATTTTTCCAGGACATGAAAAGCAAAGATAATAAAGTCATTCTCAAAATGTCCACAAAATGTCTTGAGAACAATGATTATGCCTATTTTCAACAAAGTTAGTGAATGTCACATTTGATGTATAAAAATGGAAGAAGACAAAAATGGATGAACATAATTTTTAAAAGGGAAAAATCTTGATATATATAATAATCTGAAACATAATTAATGTACCAAGAAATATATCAAGCAAAAATCAAAGTATACCAAGCAAAAATCAAAGAAGTTGTCAGAGGAGTCTTAGACACGTGGTTAAAATACAATTGTGGGTGCCTGAGAAGTAACATTTGGCTCTATATTTCATCAAAGTGTCAATAAAACATTTTAAAATTAAAAAAAGAAGGCAACATGATTGTAAAGAATCTTTGTTCTTTTACAAGTGAGGAATGACAAACCTGTGTTCTTTTTTTTTCCCCCCACATAGTCAAAGATAAAATAAAATCAACATAAAGCCCAGGAAATTATTCTGGTTAGACAAAGAATTTCTATCTAGAAAGTATAAAACAACTGTCTCTAATGTAGGCAAAGCCAATAAGCAGTAAACCAAGGAAATAAAGCCATCAAAATTCAACACACTTTGCTAAGATTTTAATACAGTTCATAACTTCTTTTCAAACTCAGGTATTATAAGCCAAGACCAATAATATTTAATTTCCAAGGTTTCTCCTTCATCAGCTCCTTCATATTCTGGAACAATCTGACACTTTAAGACACATCTTAGGGCACCCAAAAGGTCAGCACTAATTTCACTGTAATAGTAAGATGTTACTAACACGCAATGTATTCATCATTGCTATTTTTAAACGAACCAATAAGTAAGTATTTTTAAATTGTCTCAGTTTTCATTTCTAATATTGATAGTTAACCTATATATCCAAAAGGTTTTTGGGCTCCTCAGTAAGCTCCAAGAGTATAAAGAGGTTCAGACACCAAAAAGGAAAAAGAAGCTGAATACTAATGCATTAAGGCATATATACTCTTTTTCCTCGAGAAATAAAGGCACACGCACAGTTGTGTTTTTCTGCCACTATTTCTTCTAGGGTATCTCAGCCACTCATTAATTATAACCTTTAACAAAAGTAACTAACTTCAATCACATGAAGCAAGCAGGGAGGGGATAATAATTGAGAACTTTTGGCCCTCCAGAAGTGTTTCCGCAAACAGGCAAAGCTCTTCAGACAACTCTCTACAGTCACACAACCCCTTTTTATGCTCCGTCAAAGTGGCAAAAATGACATTCACTGACATGGCCCAAAGACATAACCTCTCTTTGGTACATACAAATTAAGAGCAAAACTTTATAAAGATAAAATTATGCTTGGTAATTATATGACCTAAATATCGAATGGTGATTCATTAATTAACTCAATTTACTATCATCCCCATCCCCAATTTTTTTTACATTTTTTTCTTTCTTTCTTTCTTTTTTTTTTTTTTTTTTGAGACGGTCTTGCTATATTACCCAGGTTGACCTCAAACTCCTGGGTTCAAGCAATCCTCCTGCCTCAGCCTCCACACACCACTGTGCCTGCCCCTATTATCCCGAAATTTTAAGCTACTTTAAAATTGTGGAAATTATCTTTAAGCTGACATACTACAAAACATAATTGCTGCTGAAATTCAAAGTTTTTTACAATATAATTTCTTGGCCTTTTGGCTAAGATCAAATGTAGAATAATGACACAATTTAATTAACATAAATTTATATTTTCCATAATCCTAAACATTAAGTAGGAGTAATATTACCTTATTTGATCTGTATACATTTAGGAAAAACATATGCAAATAGAATAAAAATGTATTTGACGCTGGTAAGTCAGAGAAGACATAGTTGTTTTTATTAAACCAAAATTATTCAATTAGTCTTATTTGCCAAAATTACATGTACTTGGATTCTTAAAATATTTTTTAGTTAGTTTTTCTGAAAACTTTTTAGTACATTTGAAATATTAGAAGTGTCCTTATTTTCTGAAATATGGGGAATATTCAGTTTCTATACGCATTCATTTATATCTATAAACCAATGTAGATTGACAGCTCAAGGGGCTCAGAATAGACTTTCTTTAATTTGAGATGCTTTATAATCTAATTGGTTAACATACTCCAGAGTCAGAACAACTGCACACTCAAACAAAAGGGGGTAAAGATCTTTCTGAATTCCAGACACATAGACACACAGTGAGCTTATAGCTTCAATTCTAAAAACTGTAGCCATGGGTCAAGGGTACACAGAGAAACACAAAAGCTCACTGATCCAGATATCTAAGAGCTCTTCTCTTTCTGGGCATAAAATTCTTCATTGATTTGACTTCAAAAAAAAAAGCAAATGGACAAACAAACAAAAACCTAACAGCCCAGATTCTCTGATATCACTTTTCAACATAGAACAGATCTGTACCATCCATTAATCTGTTTACAGAGATTACCAAAGGATGAGATCACAAAACAAAATTTCAAACAATTGCAGTATAGCATAGTGTTTAAGGATGTGGGCTCCAAATTCAGGTTGCCTAGGATGCAATCCCAGCTTTACCACTTACTAACCATGTGACCTTGAGGAATTCACATTTCTTTGTTCCATAAAATAAGGATAATAATAGTACCTTCCTATTGAGTTGTTGTGAGTTTTGATATGATAATAAAAGCAACTGGCATGTTGTTAGCCCTGTTCTTACATTAACTCTTCTTATTAGACACTAAGCTTCAAATATAAAGCCCTAGCTTATAAATCAATGACTTCAAATGCAGCGGGGCTCTCTGTGATAACTCAGAAAATGCCTTATTAGTCTCCATGTTTCTTCCCATCTCAGTTCCCTGAATGGGTGTTCCAAGGTCTCTCTCCAAGGCCCAATAACTTACTTTTTCCATCCTCCCTCTTATTAGCTGTCAGTTCCTCCTCCTACTTCATTGACAAAATGAAGAGCATCAAGTAGAAATTCTATCAGCTTTTAGTTTACACAAACTGCCTACCCCAACACTACTCCCATTCTCTTTCTTACTGTGTCAGAAGAAATGAGTTACCTTTTCCTATAGGACAATTCCATGTATTGGATCCCAGAGTGTTACACAATATTTACCCCTTTCTCTGTTTCTGTCAACTTATTCCTCCACACAATGTTCTTTAAAAATCCAGCATACATGTTAAAATGACTCCAGCCTATACAAAGCAAAAACTTCTTCAACCCATCCTCCCCAATGTCTTTCCTTTCTTAAAGGGCTATACTTCTTCAAAGAATACTACAGTGTGCTCCTTGTCTCCACTTTCAAATCACTCCTTTACCTTCTCAATCGATTTCTGTTTTATGTCCATCTGCACCAGATCAATGGAGTGATCCCATTGTTACCACTGGTGGCCTCAATAATGCCATATCCCACAGGCATGTGTCCATCCCCACGTCACTTGTCTTTATAGTGGTGTTTGACACTAATGACCATTGACTAGATAGGACGTTTTATTCAATCATGATATCCTTCAAGGGTGTTTGGCTGTTTTTGATCTTTTATGTTCCATGTAAATTTACAATCAGTTTGGCAAGTTCCCAGAAAAAAAAAGTTGAGATTGTTTTGAGATTGCATTGAATCTCTATATGAATTTAAGAAGAAATCACATTGTTATAATATTGAATTTTCTGCCACTGAAAGAAGATACATCTATCCATTTCTTTAAATATTTTTAAATATTTAAAATAAAGTTTTTTATTTTTATAAAGCAAAAATATAGTTTTTGCTATAAAGTTTTCATATATTTGTTTCTATGGAGTTCTTGAGCATCTCTCACCTGTGATTTATTCCCAGGTACTTGATGTTTTTATCCTGTCATAAATGGCATCGCTTTGAAAACATTTATTTTCTAAGAGTTTGTTACTAGTATGTAGAAATTCAGTGTATTTTAATGCTGATTTTGTATACAGAAATATTACTAAATTCACTTATAAACTCTAATAATTTATTATAGATTCTTTAGGATTATCTATGCAAACAACTATAGCATTTAAAAATGACTACATCATTACAAAATAGTTTCGCTTCTCCCTTTAGAATCCTCACACCTTTTATTTCTTTATTTTGCCTCATTGCACTGCACAATGTTGAGTAGAAATCGTGACAGTTGGCACACTGGGATTTTTGTCCAATCACAATGAAGAAGCTTTAATGTTTCACCATTAAGTATGGCTTGCTGTTGTCCTTCTTTTTTCCCTAGATAATCTTTAATCAACCTTCAAAAACATTTTTAAATGTCACCTCATTTGGGAATATTTCCTTGAGTCAGTCAGTCTGAGTTATATTCCCTTTCTCTGCCTATGCATCCCACTAGCACACTACTTATTCAACCTGTAGATAGTTTATTTGATTCTTCCTGTAGCTAAGGAACTTCTTGTGACTAACAAAGTGCCTAGCCCATAGAAGAAACTTCAAACTACCTTTTCAAAAGGTGTAACAGTGAGAGAAACCTGACCTAACTGGCTCCATCTTGCTTCTAACTTCCAAGTTGCCCTTATTCATTCCCGGGCATAGGTCGAGCTAACTATGGGAGGAATTTAGTATATCGTTTAACTTTAAAACAAAGATGATAACAGTTCCTTCCCAAAACTAATCCCATCCTTGCTCAGTGACTGAAACTGCCTTTGTAAAACTAACAAATTAACCGTAAGGTTAGAATTGTGGTTTAGGAGTCATATAGCCGGAGATTACAACATTTAAAAACTCCTCAATTGCTCCTATAGATAACATCATTACTGTAAAACCTAAGATTGGTGTTTGAGGTACTTTCCAGACCCTATGATTTCATCCTTGACCCAACCAATTAACATTCTCCATTCCCTAGTCCCCTGACCACTAAACTATTCTTGAAAAACCCTAGCCTCCAAGCTTTCAGGGAGGCAGATTCGAGAAATGTCTCCCATCCTTCCACTTGGCTGGCCCTGCAATTATTAAACTCTTTCTCTACTGCTATACTTTGGTCTCAATGAATTGGCTTTATCTGTGCGGTGGGCAAGAAGAACCCATCAGGTTCTGCACAAATGTGAATTACAAAATGAATAAATATCCATTGAATGGATGATGAAAATGGTGCATTGTGGTTTTTCTAAATGTGGCTTTTAAATAATTGCTACACTCTATTTTTATTATGGGGAGGAGAATCTATGAAACAGAATTGGGCCATGTTAGCCCTATTATAAAGTGTCATACACCAAGGAGAACAACATCTAACTATGGCCAAATGTATCTATCTGGTTTTCTTCCCTTCCATTGGGAGAGCCCAGTGGGAGGTTTTATACATCCCCACTTTAGTAAACTTCAGAGAGGTCATAAGGTTTCCATTTGCCAACAAAATACAGATGGAGATTACATGAGTCACATCCAAACAGAAGCTTTAAAGGTAATCATGTGAGGCACCATGACTTTTCTTTTTGCCATGTCTAATGGCAATGTTTTAATGGCCATATCTAATGGCCAATGGCCATTTTGCTACTGTAAGGGGCAAGGGAAAACTTTCCTTTTGCCCTCTGAAGGTTCATGGAGAAATCAATTGAAAAAAGGCAGATTAATAGGAGAAAAGGCATACAAATTTATTAACATGTATGGGGAGAACCACAGTGATTACTCAACCCTCCCCTCAATGGGATATAGAAGCTTCTATATCTTCTTGAGGTTACAGGAAGAATGGGGGCTCAGAGCACGGCCCAAAACAGGTTATGGGTGGCAAATCAGGTTATGGTAGTAAGACCAGTTATGAGGGAGAGAAGAGGAGGCCTGGCTAGCAAAGGTGGTCTTGTTATGTAGATGAAACCTCACAGGTAGCAACTCTCAGAGAGAATAGATAGTATATGATTCTTTCAGACCTACAGATGTCAGACTCTCCGTTCATATTTTCTAAATCCAGACAAAGGAAAGCCTCAGAGAAAGCCTGCCTGCATCAATGCAGATTTTCTCTATAGATGCAAATCTTCACAAAAGACAGCTTCTCAGGGCTGCTTCTGTTTGCAGGCCCTCCAAACAGTCATCTCAAAGAAATATATTTCGGTATGAAATATTTTTATTTCCTTCACTACTGATGGTTTTTCTATCAGTCTGGGTTCCAGAATGAAGACAGAGCCAGCAATAACATATAACAGTTAGGTGACATGAGAGCTAATCTTTGTTGATGTAGGCCACTGCAATTTGAGGGTTCACTTACTACCACAACATGACATAACATAACCTGACTACCATACTAACATACTTGAAATTCAGCTTTTCAGCACATCTGTAGTACAGTATTATAGTTAACTCGGTTCATATAAGCATTTCTTAAAATAGCACATGCTCTTAAATTTTATGTAAAGATACTTTTATATATTCCTCTAACCAAAAAACTGAGCACTGTAACCACCGGATGAGTTCTTCCTGCCCAATGTACAGGCATAACCAATTCACTGAGACTGTGCTATTGTGGTATTGTGGTAGAGAAAGAGTTTTATTAACACAAGGCCAGCCACTAGACAGACGGAGTTATTACTCAAATCAGTCTCCCTGAAGGTTCAGATGTTAAGGTTTTTCAAGAATAGTTTGGTGGGCAGGGGGCTAGGGAATGGGGAATGTTGATTGGTTGGGCACAAAATCATGGGAGTGTTGAATGCAGTCCTCATGCACTGAGTCAGCCTCTGGGTGGGGGCCACAGAACTGGTTGAGTCACAAGTTATGGGTACAGGTGGAATCAGCCAGTCATTACAAATACAAGTCTTAAAAGACATTTCTTTTTTGTTTGTTTGTTTGAGACGGAGTCGCTGTCTGTCACTAGGCTGGAGTGCAGTGGCGTGATCTTGGCTCACTGCAACCTCAGCCTCCAAGGCTTAAGTGATTGTCCTGCCTCAGCCTCCCAAGTAGCTGGGACTACAGGTGTGTGCCACCAAGCCCAGCTGATTTTTGTACTTTTAGTAGAGATGCTGTTTCACCATGTTGGCCAGAATGCTCTTGATCTCTTGACCTGTGATCTGCCCGCCTCAACCTCCCAAAGTGCTGGGATTATAGGCATAAGCCACCATGCCCAACCTTGAAAAGACATTTCTAAATGCTAATCTTAGATTCTACAATAGTGATGTTATCTACAGGGGTAATTGGGGAAGTTACAAATCTTGTGAGCTCCAGAACAATGGCTGGTTATCATTTAACTATGCCTATATCTTAACACATTTCAGGCCCCTCTCATAGTCCTAATCTTGTGGCCTTTCATTAATCTTAAAAAGGCAGTTTTAGCTCCCAACAAGGAGGGGATCTGTTTTAGGGAGGAATTATTATCATATTTGCTTTAAAGTTAAACTACAAAGTAAATTCCTCCCATGGTTAGCTTGGCCTATGCCCGGGATGAGTGAAGACTGCCAGCCTGTGAGGCTAGAAGCAAGATGGAGTCAGCCATGTTAGATTTCTCTCACTGTCATCATCTTTGCAAAGGTGGTTTCAACACTCTTTAACCTTCCAAAACTCATTTAAAAGTGTATAGGTGAGGCAGATATTGCTAGTTGTCTACCCAATATACGCATGCTCACATTTATCCATATAAATAGCACCTTGATATTGTTTAAAGGGACAATATACCTAGCTAACCGTCCAACTTTCACAGACTCCCTTTCTGTTAAGGGTGGTTATGAAACGCCATTCTGTTTAATAAGAAAGAGAGAGAAAAGAGGAATGCTATCAAATAGGGATTCTGGAAAAGCTATTGTTTTTCTGACAAAAAGGCGCAGACATTGCTGGTTTGCGTCATTTGCCCTTTACTCGCCCTGATTATTCTTGTATATGATGGTTGAAGGTTGAGCAGCCTCCTTGTGTCCATGAGGATGTTAGGACTTAGAAACCAATACCCCAAAGTATGGCATTTTGACATGCTTAAGTGAAGAGGCCTCAAGGTCTCTCTGACCTCCCTGCCTTCATCATCATCTCTCCCAAGAAGTTGAAGATTTTTCCTTCCCTTCTCTATTATCTCATAGTCTACTGCAGAAAAGAAGACCAAGATGTGACCACACCTGAGCAGACCAGTTTACAAGTATAATGACTATCTCCAAGGATAATTTAAATTCCAAGGAGAAATATTTACAAAGTAATGTCTGTTCCTGGATTCATTCATTTTCTGTAGTGATCCCCTCAATGGAATTCCTCTTCTCCCCGACTCATAACCTGTTTGACCAGGATCCATGCCTCCATTTTTTCTGTAACCTCAAGATGGTATATTAGCTTTTGTATCTCATTGGGAGTTTGGGTCTTCATTCTGAAGGTGCCCATGTATACATCAAATATATTTGTATGCCTTTTTTCTTATTAATCAATCTGTCTCGTGTCAGTGATTTTTCAGTCAACCTTTAGGGGGCCAAGGGCCTTGGCCCACAGAGACACAATAGCCAAATATTACAGATGGAGAGCAGGAAGCTAGAAGATGTCTTGATATTTCATGACTGCCTTTAAAGCAATACCAGTCCTGAACTAGTTACCTCTGGACTTCTTCTTTTTGTTACTAGAAAAAAAAAAAAAAAAAAAAAATCCCATCATTGCCTTCTAAGTCTAAGCCACCCTTTCAGAAGTTTCTGTTATATGCCAGCAGAAAAATAATTATTACCTGATACAATAGACATACTTAAGTCAGAGTTTCTCAAAAACAGTACTATTGACCTTTTGGGCCAGATAATTTCTTTGTTGAGAGGAGGTTGTCTGTGTATCCCTGGTCTCTACCTACTAGATTCCAATAGCAAATCTCCCAATTATGACAATCAAAAATGTATGTGGACTTTGCTCCATGTCTCCTGGGGGACATTGCATTAAGCCCATTCAGTACCACGGCTTTGAATACCACTAAATGGCAATAAGGGCCAAATGTATTACTCAAGGCCTTCTTTCTCCCCTGAGTCCCTAGGGAGATAAGTGTGGATAGAAAAAAGGAGACCCAGGACCAAACTTAAAACTTGGATGACTCATAACACTTTATTTTATTGCACCAGGCACTTGCGGGAAACTGCATAGTTAAAACATAATACCCTGTCACTTACAAGAGCATTTTGTGCTCATTTAAAAGACATTTCCTCACAATTGCTGCATTTATGCTTATGAAGTTTATGGAGATTTTGTGTCTAGGGAAGGAGCTGTTTTTGAATGGGGGAGAGGAAGTCTTTCTCAGACCCCCTCAAATAACATCACTGATTACATTATTGTCAGGTTGGTGCTGCTTCAAGGTAGGAGTCATTCCATGGAGATTTAGGCAAGGAAGCTCATGTTTTCCACGTGTGTGTGTGTGTGTGTGTGTGTGTGTGTGTGTGTGTGCGCGCATGTGCTTGTTTGTTAAAGGAACAGAGAGAGAGAGAGGGAAAGAGGCAGAAGAGAGAGATCGGGGCCGGGCGCGGTGGCTCAAGCCTGTAATCCCAGCACTTTGGGAGGCCGAGACCGGCGGATCACAAGGTCAGGAGATCGAGACCATCCTGGCTAACACGGTGAAACCCCGTCTCTACTAAAAAAAATACAAAAAACTAGCCAGGCGAGGTGGCGGGCGCCTGTAGTCCCAGCTACTCGGGAGGCTGAGGCAGGAGAATGGCGTAAACCCGGGAGGCGGAGCTTGCAGTGAGGTGAGATCCGGCCACTGCACTCCAGCCTGGGCTACAGAGCAAGACTCCACCTCAAAAAAAAAAAAAAAAAAAAAAAAACAGAAGAGAGAGATCATGTCCTCTTTGCCTCGAGTAGTTGATAAACTTCCTTATCATCTATTTATAATGCCCGTAAGAGGCCTTCATAGTCTATGTCTACTGAATAAATGGCATTGACATACTGATGAGATTTTAAAATTGATTCAGGCTATTGCATTTGATGTCAAACATCATCCAACCCACGGGGGGCCTTAACAAATACTAGGTTAAAATGACAACCAACAGAGGGAATGAGACTGAAAATATCTCACTGCCTGCCTGGATTAGGAGTTACCTAAGATTTCAGGGGTTTTTTTCTGTCCCTTCCCCTACCAGATAGCTATTTCATTGTCCAGAAACACTTTCCTAAAACAGTTACAGTCTTTTTTTTTTTTTTTTTTTTTTTTGAGACGGAGTCTTGCTCTGTCGACCAGGCTGGAGTGCAGTGGCCGGATCTCAGCTCACTGCAAGCTCCGCCTCCCGGGTTCACGCCATTCTCCTGCCTCAGCCTCCCGAGTAGCTGGGACCACAGGCGCCGGCCACCTCGCCCGGCTAATTTTTTGTATTTTTAGTAGAGACGGGGTTTCACCGTGTTAGTCAGGATGGTCTCGATCTCCTGACCTCGTGATCCGCCCGTCTCGGCCTCCCAAAGTGCTGGGATTACAGGCTTGAGCCACCGCGCCCGGCCAACAGTTACAGTCTTAAGGTAAGAAAAAATTTCCACCTGGTACTTTGACACTGTGGCACTGTGGCAAAAGGGTTGGAGGCACTATATAAGATAATTCCATGCTAACTGTGAATTTCAACCATTTCTGTTACGGAACCAGACTAGGGTGTGCTCACCTGGCACAGTAAGGGCAAATATCCACACCAAGGTTTACAGAAGGAAAAAGAAGGATGTTTATTTGCAGGGCATCAAACAAGGCAGCTCCTGCTTAAGACCCAACCTCCCTGATGGCTTATAAGCAAGGGCTTTTAAGGGCAGGGGAAATTTTCAGAAGTGCAAAGTTACAGGCAAATTTGTAAATTAATAAATGGAGATTATATATTGGTTTGACCTCAAGAGGTGGGCTAATTTGAAGCAGGGACTTACAGATCATAGGCAGATTCAAAGATTTTCTGAATTGCAATTAGTTAAGAAAGATAATCTTTGTTTAAAAATTTTGGGTCAGCAGAAAAGAATGTTAACCCTGGCTTGTGGATCTGACTTCCTCCAGGACCCCCCAAAATAACTTTAGAACAAAGAATGGTAGTTAGAGTTCAGTCCTCCATTCCCCCTTATCTGAGGTCTATGTGCCAGCAGATCTATTTGGTGGGGGTCCAGGGTTTCTGAAAAACAACTCAGGGACATATGTTAAGATGTTATCTTTCGTTTCTGTAGGGAACCAAATGTCCCATGACTGTAACATCCTTGCCTATTGTTTTAAGCTACTATTCCCTTTTTGCTTATCTAGTAGCTCATTTACTTCTCAGAGTTAGCTACATGGAATTTCCCTTGCCAGAACTCAAGATGAAACAGCCTTTGCAAAAATTATAACTGAGGAAATGATGACAGTGAAAGAGATCAGACCTAATTGACTCCATGTTGCTTCTACCCTTTAACCTGTCCTCGTTAATTCCTGAGTGTAGACCGAACGAACTTTGGGAAGGAATTCAGTTCATGGTTTCACTCTGAAACAAAATTGATAATAGGCCTTTCCCAAAAAGACCCCCTTCTTGCCTGAGAACCAATCTGCCTTTGCGGGACTAACAAATTAGCTACAAGATTAGAAATTACGGTTTAGGGGTCATGCAGCCTCTGGCTCCAAGAGCCTGAATCTCCCCAAATTGCTCCTGGGGATAACATCACTGTTGTCAAGCCTAAGATCAGTGCTTGAGAGATTTTGTAGACTCTGCACTGGATGGATCAGCTGACGCCATCCAGACCAGTAATCTGGCTCAACCAGTTCTGTAATCCCACTGGGGAATGGAAGACAGCAAGAAAACCTCACTTCGTCCCCCCATGATTCCATCTCCAACCTGACCAATCAGCACTCTCCGCTTCCCAACCCCCCCCTACCACCAAATTATCTTTAAAAATTCCTATTCCCAAATGTTTGGGGAGACTGATTTGAGTAATAATAAAACTCCGGTCTCCCACATAGCTGGCCCTGAGTGAATTACTCTTTCTCCATCGCATTTCCCCCGTCTTGATAAATTGGCTCTGTCTAGGCAGCGGACAAGGTGAACCCATTGGGTGGTTACAAAGATTTTCCTTTATTTACATGCTTGCGGGACGTATAAGCCTTTAAGAGGGTCCCCTGCTCTGTCTCATCTCTGCCCTCTAAATTTACCTTGATCTTGGAGAAGAAGTTATTGCTAACTTTTACCGAAGTGCCTATTTCCGCTGTCAACCAATAGTCATATTTTTATTAATATTGTTGTTACTATTATTTTAATTATAAAAGTAATGCATGTCCATTGTGAAAAATTCAAATAGCACGGAGATTTAAACTGAGATATAAAAGGCCGCTTCCCTGGCAAGCCCACTTCTCAGAGGTATCTATTGTTAATAGTTTGAGTATGCTTCCAGAAATTTTCACTTAAAATTAATTATCAATGTAATACATGCACACAGTTTTTTTTTTTTTTTTAAGCCACATAGTATTAACAATGGCCCCCTGTCTGCTCTACCAATCTGCATTCTTCTTTATTCACCTCCCCAGAAGCAACCACTTTAGTTAGACTCTTTTAGTTGTTTCTTCTGGCACTTTTTTTTTTTTCTGAGACAGGGTGTCACTCTGTCACCCAGGATGGAGTGCAGTGGTACGATCACAGCTCACTGCAGCCCTGACTTCCCTCATGGACTCAATCCATCCTCCTGCCTCAGGGTCCCCGAGTAGCTGGGACTACAGACGCGTGCCACTGAAATCACCTTTGCAAAAATTATTATTAGGGAGAAAAATTATAACAGTATTTTTTTTTTTTTTTTTTTTTTTTTTTTTTTTTTGAGACGGAGTCTTGCTCTGTCGCCCGAGCTGGAGTGCAGTGGCCAGATCTCAGCTCACTGCAAGCTCCGCCTCCCGGGTTTACGCCATTCTCCTGCCTCAGCCTCCGGAGTAGCTGGGACTACAGGCGCCCGCCACCTCGCCCAGCTAGTTTTTTGTATTTTTAGTAGAGACGGGGTTTCACCGTGTTAGCCAGGATGGTCTCGATCTCGTGACCTCGTGATCCGCCCGTCTCGGCCTCCCAAAGTGCTGGGATTACAGGCTTGAGCCACCGCGCCCGGCCATAACAGTATTATTATTATTCGTGAGAAAAATTATGTAGCAGTTACCAGAGCTAACTGTGCAACCCCCTTCCCCCCACAACCGCCCCGCTTTTGCCTTTCCCTTAATTATTCCTGGACAGTAGAGCCAGGCTACAGTTTAAATGATAATAGGCCTTGCCCCAAAACTCAATCGCTTTTGTAACGCTAATAGCAGGCCAGCAGGCTGCGGGGAGGAGAGGAGCCTGATTCCTGCTAAGGTGCAGACATGAACAATTGCAAACCATTATTCCAGAGGTTATAAGATATGCAACTTTCCTAATTACTCTTGCAAATAACATCACTGCTGTAGAACCTAAGATTGGCCTTTTGAGAGATCCTTTCAGACTTTTGCATGTCTGACCACTCATGGCTCCACCCGGACCCCCACCTGGTGGGGCTCCTGTGGCCCCACCCAGAAGCGATTAGCCCACAGGACAGCTTTGACCCCCTAACATTTCATTTGCACCCCAACCAATCAGGAGCAAGCAACTGTTACCTGGCCACTCCCCACCTCTTCCCTCAAACTGCCTTTGAAAAACCTCTAACCTTCACATCCCTTGTAAGTTGGATTCCTAGGCATTTTATTCTCTTTGAGGCAATTGTGAATGGGAGTTCATTCATGATTTCGCTCTCTGTCTGTCTGTTATTGGTGTATAAGAATGCTTGTGATTTTTGCACATTGATTTTGTATCCTGAGACTTTGCTGAAGTTGCTTATCAGTTTAAGGAGATTTGAACAGGTCTTAATTTGACCTGTGGGCCTTAGTTTGCAAACCTCTGAAAAGCCTTGATATCAGAAACCTATATGCCTATAAATAACTATAATTCAAGGGAGATATGTTAATGCTATGTATGAAATAATGAAATATGTGGATATGTAGAATATGGTTCTTTCCAGTGTTCCTTTGCTCTGCAATGGTATCATTATCCATAAAGCTACGAAGCTGGAAACCTTTGAGTCATCTTCACCACGGCTCTCTCCCTTTCTCTCATGCATTATATTGAATCTATCATCAAGTTCCATCCATTTTACTTCCTAAACATTTCTCAACTTGATTCACTTCTATCTCACTGCCACAATCCTATAAAACTATCATTATCCTTTACTTGGAATGCAAGATTCCTAGATTCCTGAATGGTGTCTCTAATCTACCCTCATCTATTTTTCTTCTCTACCAAAAGTCTAGTTTTTCTTCTTTTGATTTCTTTTATTTTTTCTTCTCTCACTTTCTCTCCTTTCCCATCCCTTCCTGAACAATTCAATTCTAAATCATGTTCGGTATGGGAAGTGGTACAGAGCTAACATAGCCCAGTATGGGTGTCAGAACCTGCACTGGGTAAAGACAGCGTTCATGTGAGGAAGGAGCGTGTCCTGATGTGGAGTGTCAGAGCCCGAGCTGGTTAAGGAAGGCATCTTATAGGAGAATGGCTTGGAATGGGAATCAGAGTCAGAGCAGGGAGGGAGTGGCAGGGAAGATGGGAGATAAGTTACATACACTGGCATTGATGAAATAGGTAAATATATTTAAGGTTACAGGAAGCCAGGTTTTTCACTATCTGAGAAGGAAATTACAAGTGCAAAAAGAGAAGAAACTGGAATGATCCCTGTGATCTGTGGTACTAGATTGAGATTGAAAGTATCAGTAAATTTATGGCTTTTAATATGTAGGTAGACAGATACAGATAAAGGTATGGATGTAAATGTAATTGGTGTGTGTATGTACATTTGTACTGAAAAAAAAAAGCAGCCAAACAAATAAGAAAATTATGGGAAAATGGTAAAAGGACACGAAACCAGCTCAAATGGCTTCCATTGATCAAATCTGCTTCATAGTGTAGCCCAGTGGTTTTTAAACATTCTGCATAATCATCAACTTAAAAATAAAATGTCAGGAATGTCTGTAGTTTGCGGTAGCACATAGATAGATATAGATATGGGTATAGATGCAAATATGATTGTATTTGATATTTTCCTCTTATAGTTTTCATGGAATGTCTTGACTGGTGTAGAATAGAATTGAATCATTATCTTTCAGAGTCTAGATATGATAATTCTGCTAATATAGTCTAGGATCACATTAACTACTGGGTGGGAGAGACATTTTGGAGGTAAGAGGACATTTACTATTGGTGATATCAAGTTTTCTGTCTACTGAAATGTTCAAATCTTTTCTTCATGTCCAGCTGCTAAGCCACATTGTTTTTAAACTACATGTATGAAGCTGAGATGTTTCACTGGGTCATGTGATGCCTCATTATTCTATTGACTTATTAAAAAAAACCATTGTGAACATGAAAAAAAAAAAAAAGAAAGAAAGAAAAGAAAAGAAAAACCCCTAACCTACGAGCTTTGGATGAGATAATTAGAGCACAAACTCCTTTTTCCATGGAGGTCATGGCCAGCCTCATGTATACTAAAGTCTTTCTCTACTACAATGTGGCAGTCTTGCTTTATGCAGTGGGCAGGAAGAACCTCTTGGGTGGTTATACCACAATGCCCAGCTAATTTTTGTATTTTCTGTAAAGATGGGGTTTCACCATGTTAGCAGGCTGGTCTTGAACTCCTAGATTCAAGTAATCTACCCACCCTGGCCTCCCAAAGTGTTGGGATTAGAGGTGTGAGCCCCTGCACCCAGCCTCTTTCGGCACTTATATATAATTCACTTCTCCAAAATAACATGTGTATGATATTATATTTTATCAGTTTTAGACATTATTTACTTCCTATAATGATGGATCAGGAGTTAGTTTTTTTATACCATTCTTTCTGCTCCCCACTCCTATCTCTAAACATTGTTATATTACAATTTTTGGCTAAATCGATATTCAGCATTTACATGAATTTGCCTATGCAAACACAATTCACAGCTGGTAAATGTGGCACACTAATATTATTATTCCTTTCCTACTTTTGTTTTACCTAATGCTAATAATTGCCTTTGCTTTGATTTCTCCCTAAGTATCACTTACTGCTAGCTTTTCCCTATGGTGGCCAAGGGAACGGTTCCCTGAAAAATCACCAACATGAGGCACATTGGTTAACAGGAGAAAAGACACGCACATTTTATTTAATATGTATACCCGAGAGCCTTCAGAATGAAGATCCAACCCTACAACAAAGTACAAAGCTTAGATACCATCTTGATATTATAGAAAGAATGTGGTCTCAGAGCATGACCAAACACAAGTTATAGTGGTAAATCAGGTTATAGTGTCAGGACAGATTATGGAAGGGAGATAAGAGGAGGCTTAGCATTTGAATGTGATCTTGTAATGCAGATGAAATCTTACCGATAGCAGCCCGCCCGCAGACAGAATAAGTGGGAAGTGAGTTTTGTTTTTTTTTAGATCTTTAGGTGTCAGACTCTCAGTTAATCCTTTCCTAGATCCCAACAAGGATACCTGACTGTATCAATGTAGATGGTCTACAGATGTGAATTTCTGCCAAAAAGACAGCTTTATAGGGCCACTTTTGTTTGCTGACTCTCTGATAGCCATCTCAAAATATGCCAAAGTAATATATCTTGGAGTAAAATATTTTAATTTCCTTCATGAGCTACATGCCTTTCTGGAATGTTCTTCCCTCTTGCCCTAGGAATTCCCTTTGCCTGCGTCCTGAGTTGGAGTCTTTGCGGACTGGAATACATAGCTGCCTCATCTTAGTTTGCTCCTCTGTTTTGCTGGTACATATACTTTTGTAGCTAGATAAGGTTAAATATTAAAATCCTGAACTGCAACTTTTAAAACTGTTTAATTACTAGAAGTAGAACAACTGCAAACTCATCCAATCGATTCATCTAGCTTTTAGGATTATGAATCCCTTGTTCCCAGACAGAACAAGGTCAGGCTGCTTGTTCTCGTGGTCCAATAACAAGATGCAGACAGACTGGGAAACAAGGGAGTTTATTTCTACAACCAGTTACAGGGAGAAGGTCGGAGTAACTCATCAGACCAAATCATCATACCAACTCAAAGTAACAAGTTTTTTCTAGTGCTTATATTCATTCATAAAGAAGTTTATTTCTGCAACCAGTTACACGAAGAAGGTTGGAGTAACTCATCAGACCAACTCATCATACCAACTCAAAGTTACAAGTTTTTTCTAGTGCTTATATACATTCAGTGCACCTACAAGCTGAAAGCCAAAGTGTTTCACTCTACCTAATCTTAACTAGGGTCCAAGGTCTAGACAACTACTTCAGGGACTTGTAAAAGTTATTTAATCTAAAGTAGGTCCTGGTACAAGGTGTGCAAGAATGTCTCCATTATTTTTATTAAACTTTAAGGTCTCAGAAAGCCCAGGCAGGGTCTTAAGGGACCTGTTTGTACATTGTAGCCTTTGTATTAAGGCACCGGTTCTTTAATGTTTATTTATGTTTTATTTTATTGTTGAGACGGAGTCTGGCTCTGTTGCCCAGGCTGGAGTGCAGTAGCCGGATCTCAGCCTCCCGGGTTTACGCCATTCTCCTGCCTCAGCCTCCGGAGTAGCTGGGACTACAGGTGCCCGCCACCTCACCTGGCTAGTTTTT
Source organism: Piliocolobus tephrosceles (assembly GCF_002776525.5). NCBI lineage: Eukaryota > Metazoa > Chordata > Mammalia > Primates > Cercopithecidae > Piliocolobus > Piliocolobus tephrosceles. The sequence continues at coordinate 7,236,784 of NC_045456.1, read as the reverse complement.
TGTATTTTTTTTAGTAGAGACGGGATTTCACCGTATTAGCCAGGATGGTCTCGACCTCCTGACCTCGTGATCCGCCCATCTCGACCTCCCAAAGTGCTGGGATTACAGGCTTCAGCCACCGCGCCCGGCCATAAGAATGGTAAGTCTATCAGTACAAAACCAGAAAGTAACACTGAAATGAGGAAATCAAGAACAGATATAGCTATCATATGAAAACATGTAAATAGGTTTAACTTACTCTTTAAAGAAAAAATAATTCCTGAGATTTGGTGACAACTCTAGGTTCTGTTCAAGATAATCCAAGATAGAGCAAGATGACCAAAATCAAAATTAAAGCTATAGAAGACCCAAACTATACAATATGGAAATATATTGAACAGTGTGCAATGAAAATAGAGATTACACCTTCCTTTGAGTATTGACAGAATTGTCGGGGAAATTGGCTACATATTAGGCCACCAGAAAAAATGTAATAACTTTCTTTTCTTTTCTTTTTCAATTTAGAAAGTTTATTTTGCCAAAAAATGTAATAACTTTCAAAAGACAGAATTGGTACAGAAAACATTTTCTGATCACAGTGCTATAACTTGAAGTTAATAGCAATTTATTTAAAAAAGGTCTTTTCGCTGGGCGCGGTGGCTCAAGCCTGTAATCCCAGCACTTTGGGAGGCCAAGACGGGCGGATCACAAGATCAGGAGATCGAGACCATCCTGGCTAACCCGGTGAAACCCCGTCTCTACTAAAAAATACAAAACACTAGCCGGGTGAGGTGGCGGGCGCCTGTAGTCCCAGCTACTCCGGAGGCTGAGGCAGGAGAATGGCGTAAACCCGGGAGGCGGAGCTTGCAGTGAGCTGAGATCCGGTCACTGCACTCCAGCCTGGGCGACAGAGCGAGACTCCGTCTCAAAAAAAAAAAAAAAAGTCTTTTCACCTGGAAATTAAAAAAAAAAAAACCTTTCCCTTAAATATTCTTCAGTAAATTTTAAAGAATTTGTAGCCAAAAAAGAGATAAAGAAAATACTATACACCAGCACATATAGGCTAGAGCTAAATCAGTGATCAGAGTAAAATTTATTGCCGAAAACATATAAAAAATAATGAAATGTAATACAGCATCCAACTAAAGAAAAGGAGAAAAGAGGACTTAATAAAGAAAAATCTAAAAATAAAATCAGAACCAAAAAAAATTTTAATAAAGAAATAACCAAAAATGTTTTTGTTAAAAAAGAACAAAATGAGTAAGCAATAAGCTAATGTACTTTTTAACTAGGAAATTATGAATGCATAAAATAACAGATGACAATTAGAAATAGCCACAGAAACCACAGATTAGGGAAAATAAATAAGTTAAGAGATTACCTTGCAAAACACCCTGAAAATAAATTTAAAAACCAAAAAAGACTAAGAACAAGACAATCAAGAACAAACTCCAGAAGAGATAGAAAACTTAAATAGTCTGACTTTCACAGGGGAACTAAAATTGGTGATGAGTTTCAAAGTCCAGTGAGCTTCACAGGGTAATTCTACGAAACCTTAGAAGCACAGACAATTCCACTGATGTTTATAGTTTTCCAAAGCTTAGGAAAAGAAGAACATTCCCCAAAGTATTTTACGAAGAAAGTATAACATTGGTACTGAAAGCCTAAAAAAGATTGCAATATAAACAGGCCACTTGAGTTTTAATTTCAGCTCTGCTACTTACTAGATTTGTTATTATGGATAAGTGACTAATGTTTCTGTGCCTTGGTGTCTTTATTTATAAGGAATTTTCTCTGTAAGTCACAGGTGACTGCATGGTACCATGGAGGTTCAAACAGAGCACTGGCCTGGACTGTCTGTCACCCAACAATGCAGAAAGTGCCCAATGGGAGTGGGCATGTTCATGACTCAATGTAACACACCCTCAGAGAGTCCAAACAATGCTTGAGACAGAAAGTTTTGTCTGGAAGTGAAGTGCTATATTACAAAGGTAGAAGCAATAAGCAAACAAAATTTGGATTGCTGTGACTTCATTTGTGTGGGTACGGATTGGTGAAGCTTAAGGTTACTTGAGTTACATTTGCAAAATATGCAAAAATATTCCCTTATATACTCTTGGGTGCAGAGAAAGGAATGGAGCTAGGTCGGTGGGGCCCTGAAAGGTTAGACACAATACAGTAGAAAAGGTGTAGCTCATTTTGGTTACTTCTCTAGGTATCTCACCATACAAGTCACCTAATATCTCAAAGACACAATTTCCTCATCTTCAAAGTTTGGCTGATGAAACTATCCGTCTGGAAGGTTGTTGTGAGCATCAGATGAGGGTGCTGTTTGTCCTATTTTCTTCCAGTCTGTCATCTCTCTCCTGGCCTCCCTTACTTCCCTATACAATCTGGACCTCTACTTTGAATGCCCTCATAGCCCCATCCTGTAATTATTTCCATCCCCCACCTTCCCCCCACAAAAAACAATCTCTGGATTATTGCCATCACTTACATTCTCTGCTTTTACATCTAGAGACTGAACACTGCTGGCAGAAATCACACAACCACACAGCTAGGCACTACTACCTACTCACAAAGTCAATCTCAGTTGGACGCACAGTACCACTTCTTGATTATTTCACTTGTCCTTTCTCAGATTTCTCTCACGTTCTTCTCAACGAATGTTGTAAATCTTCACTATTCTCCTCAAGGCATCATTTACTCCATGACCTCCACACTCTTAGCAGATGACAAAGCCTCTTTCTTTGTGGAGGATGATTCAACTTTCAGCCCCGCCTCCCTATGAATATATCTTTATTCATGCCCATCCTTAACTTCCGACCTCCAAGCTCCAAAAGTGCTAATTCCCTCGTCTTGCTGACAACTGACCAGGCCTTCCACTTTAGCCCTCTGGTTGCCCTCCATCTCCTCCTTCTCCTTAGGATCCTGCTCCCCCAGTTATAACCTCTCTTGAAAGGCTTTGCCTTTCTGCTGACTCCTTCTCTTAGCCAATAAATATCCTAAAGTCTCTCCCTTCCTAAAACACCTCTTTGCACATCTGTCCCTTTTCCTTACCATTCACTCCCTCTCATCTCTGCTTCTCATCTTTCCCACTGGCTATTTCCACTGTCTCACTTTCCATTCATGTCTCAACCCACAGCAATTTGGCTTCTGTCTCTATCAAACCGCATTATATAAAGTGACCAGGGATCTCCTAATTGCCAAATACAAAGGACACATTCTACCATTTACGTTGCTAGAACACTCAGCTCCTTTGATATTCCATGGTTACAAGGCAAGACAATCAGCTGAGAGTGAGAAAGGAGGTAGTGACGTCTGAAAGAAACAGGCTTCTGAATCCATTTTTGAAGAATGCATCACATCAAATAGTTCTTCCACCAAATTAGAAATGTATATAGCAATAGAAACCACGCACTGTGTATTAAATGGACTAAAATAATGCCATCAATATAATGGTGGATTCTTTGAGTGATTTAAGTATCAAAACTACCAGTTATCTACTTGTTTGTGACAATAAATAATAATTAAATGATGCAAATAATGCTATTTAAAAGTCCAAGTGTTTTTAGTATCACTGAAGCCCCAAAAATTGCTGCAAATGTTTTTAAGCAATGGAAGACTTTTTTAGAATGCTAGAATAGAAAGTTGTGAATAATTGTTGAAGAAGCACAGGCAGCCTCATTTTCTGCTACTAACTTTATAGAATTCATTAAATGTCATACAGACCTAGAAAACACAAAATTCTAGAGTTGTAAGAAAAATTATAGAAAATTGGAAATGACACTAGAACTATGTGCAAGTGTAAACTAACAACACATCTGAGATTCTGTCCAAGTTGTGTAAAAAATGAAAGTCAACAATTACATCCACGTGGGGCAAAGTTAATAACAGAAATGTAATTAAGGTAGAATATAATTAATAAAAGAAAAGGTTGTTTGTGAAAAGTAAAAAATAAAAGTGTAATTCTTGGATGAGGAGTTTACATGTCCAGAGGAAGGGAACGTTTGCTTTCCATGTACTTTCCTACCATGATGTTTGATGCAGAACTCCAGGGAATTATCACAGATGAAATCAAGATATTAGCAACTCATGGGGTTAAGGGAGACAGAGGTGATAGCAAATCATATTCTAAAAGGATAGTCAAGGCTGTAATCTGAATTGACTGATATTACATAGACAATTTACAATGTCAAGTAGATACAGACCAGATATATTGGATGCCAAGACAACAAATGGACTATGCCACATCTCAGAATTGTTGTTGAGGATAAACTTTCAGGGAAAGCTGTCTGTAACCTCTGGAAATTTCTAGCAGACAAAAGGGCAGCAAAAGAGAGTCTAAGGCAGTAAGGTACCCCATCAGGTACAGAGCATGAGGACACATCACAAAGGAAGTCAGAAGGGAGGTACCTGAGAAAAATCATCTTTAGGTTACAGCCCTGGCAGGATCCAAACTCTCACTTCAAGGATTTTCAAGACCAAATGTGGGTCTCACAATGGACATTATATTAATTTTTTATAGCTGCTGTAATAGATTACCATTAATTTAGTGGATCAAAACGACACGATTTATCATCTTACAGTTTTGGAAGTCAGAAGTCTGATGTGCGTCTCACAGGGCTAAAAGAAAGGTATCCACAGGGCTACATTCCTTTCTGGAAACTCTAGGGAAAATCCTGTTCCCTTGCCTTGCTACCTTCAAAAGACTGCCCACACTCCTTGGCTCATGGCCCCATCTTCAATCTTCAAAGCCTGCAACAGTGGGTAGAGTCCTTCTCATATCACTTCACTCTGACCTGCTCTTCTACTCCTCCCTCCCCTTATACTTTTAAGAACCCTTATGGTAACATTGGGCTCATCTAGATAATTCAGGATACTCTCCCTATTTTGAGGGAACCTTCATTCCATTAACATAATATATTCATGGTTTCTGAGGATTAGAATATATACATATTGGGCAGGGGGGATTATTCTACCTATCACAGAGGCAAAGACAAATTTGTGGAATGAAATTTGGAATTAAGACAAAGGCAGAAGTCCAGTTTGATTAAAATGGAACACACAGTGAGAAACCTGGAGTTTGGACACATGGAGAAAATAACTGAGCGGTGGTCTAGGAAACAACTTAGGGACAGATAAGTCATCCTTGAATAACCTTGATGTTAAAGTTTCATTGCTCCAGTTGAGCAGTGTATCGGGGAGTTAGTGGAACTAAATCCTTGAAAGTACTTGCGAATACGAGACCAGAAATTGCAGGCTGGTCTGGGACCCCACTGGGAAGGGGACAGAATAATTGCATTAAGTTTGCAGATGAGAAGAGTGGGAAAGTGATTGTGATGCTACTATTGAGATACCATCCGATGTTACTTTCTCCCAGCTATTTCATTCTTTTCTGCCTGCCCTTCCACCCCCATCTTCATTCATAGCTGATCTCTGTTCATTCTCAGGAAAGAGGTGTGGCAAGGGAGAAATTCAAAAGCCGGCAAATTTTTTCTTAGATTTTGTATTTCAAAAGCATACACTCTGAAGACCTAGGAATAAAAGTGTTTGAGAATAGCATGGGTGAGAACTGGGGATTTGAGAGGAGCTTCCAGCAGAGACTTTAAAAGATTCTCTGCACTATGGGAAAGGAGGCAGAAGAGAAGTTGATGAGAGCATAGGCTATAGCAGATCAGCCCTGCCAAGCAGTCTGCTCGTGGTGCTGACAGGAGGTGGATGCATGGTGAGCCCAGGTAGGTGGTGTCCCAGCAGCCTTGAAGGGAGGTGTCATCTCCATGCCCTAGTGGGATGAGAATAGAGCAAAATAATTCCCATGTCCTCAACACTGAGCCACAAATAACAGATCTGCCAGGTGAGCAAAAGCCAGGACATAGAATCTTCAGGATCAGATTTTTCCCATTTCCAATTCCTTGGTAATATGTAAGAATCTTTGGTTTTAGAAAAAAATGTGCTCAGAGGAAACACTTCAATTGACTGAGATTAGATTTCTGTTACTTTCACAGAATAGGAGCTGGAAAACAAAAACAGATTCCTGGAGACAGCTATAATATTGTAAGTGAAATTAAGATAACAGCTCAATGAGGAGACTCTCGGATGGGGACTAGAAATAATACACATGCATCTGAATGTAGCCTCTTAATATCAGCTTTCTTTACTAGAGGGATCCATGCAGACAAAATTTAGACATTAACGTACTATTGCACACTGCATATGGTTGATTAAATTGGGGTTAGAAATCTGTAGAAAATGCAGTTAAAAACAGAGGTAGATGATGTTTAAGGATCTTTAGAGAGGGATAATTTTTTTCTACTGCTTGGAAATAAATGGTGTTATTTCCTACTGCTTGCATTCAAGGAGATTTTGTTCATTTTACCTTGATGATCATCAGAAGTGAGTAACTTTACACCAAATAAGCATCTAATAAGCATCTTCTCAAGTACCAATTATGCTGATACTTATGATTTAAAGAAAATAGTTTACATTCACACACGGTGATGCTAGATGACCCAATGAGGTTAGACATGTTTTCTCACATAGCTTTAAAAAATGTATGAGATGCCCGTTAGCTGTGAGCCTTCTGTGTGCTGTGGGCCAGTCAGTCTGATATGGAGGGCGAAGCAAGCAAACGCACCAGAGAGCGGTCAGGTAAGGAGCGTTTCTACTGTGCTCCCCACTTCTGCATGCACCATTCAGGTTGAATACCTCCCAAGAGTTACTTGTGTTAGCTTCCAAACTTACTGATGCCACTTTTACTTGTGTTTCTAATTTTGTGATTTAACTAAATATTGCATAAGCGAATGGAGTTTGAGCAAAAAGAAGAACATTGTTGTTATGAAAATGCTGAATCTCTTTGGAAAGACTAGATAAATGCAAATTGTTTTAAAAATTGCTGCCAAATTAGACATGGGTGGAAGAAACATAAAAGATGGAGTGGGTAGAGCAAAACAATCTTAAAGAGTGTTCTACTGAGATTGCTTCCCTGGAGTATAAGTTCTCGTTTAAGAAACACACACACACACACACACACACACACACACACACAGGCTACCATAGACAACTTGATGGGAGTGGATTATTAAAGTATGGTTTTTGTGTGAAAATTTCAACTCTTCCAGTATACATATCAAATAGCTTTCATTCTGGAGTAACTGCTACTAACTGTGCTCTAGCAACCCCCTCAGGAATCTTATTTTTATCGCAAAACCGTGTGATCCTTTTAGTCATTAGAACCATCTCATTCCAGTTTTTCAGGCAGTCTTCTTACAGCTTTAATCTTTTTCTTGTTTTAAAGCTCTCCTTATTCTCCCATGGCTCTCATGTCCTCCTGCCTTTCTCCCTAGTTATCCCTCTGGTGTGAGGATGGGGAGAAGGGAGAGAAAAAACAGGCATTGTCTCTTTGCAAGTAATTGATTGTTATAATTAATGATGTAACTGAATATTTAAAGCCTGAGCATGGATAGGCGTGGACAGGCGAGGGTCTCAACAGACATTGCTGAATAGGATCTCAATCCAAAACAGCTCCTATGGGAACAGGCAAAATTCGTCTTCCATCATGCATGGGGAACTCAAGAGGGTGGCTCCCTGGTGCTCTTTCCCCCACCTGGGTATCAGCAGGGCAGATCAGTAAGCTGAACATTCAGCTCAGGAATGCAATGTTAACCTTATTTCCTGCAGATGTTCCCCAGTTATTCAGGATGTAGCCTCCCCTCCCTGGGAGAAAGGGGATCATTTCTCTTATTGAACACTACTTTTCCCAAAATGTTTGGCTCTCTCTTCTTTCCAGCCTTCCACTTGCATAAGGTAGGGCAGACGGATAAGTGGACAAAAGCTGGTTTTGCCTGCCTCTTCTCTACAGTCCTGGAGGCAGAGGGTTGGCCCCAGTCATAGCTACTTTTGTAAATTTAAGCTTGAGCCACCGCGCCCGGCCCCTACTCCCCCTTTTAAGGCCCTTCATTGCCTGCTCTCTCTTCCTAGAATGTTTTTTTCCTAGCTGTTTGCATGGTTAACTCATTCTCATTCTTCAGTCTTAATTCAAACATCACCGGAAAGACGTTTCCCTGATCTTTTTCCGCCCTGTAATAGCAGCTCTTGCCACACCTCATGGTTATTCTTGATGCATTACTCTGTTTTCTACATACAACAAGCAAAATTTGGAACCACCTTTATTTGTTTTATTTTTTGTTTTCTGGGTTCTTCACAAAATGTGAGGTATATACTGCATAAAGTAACACTTTGCAAACTGAATTTGCCCCATTGAAGTATTTCAATAAATAATTTGTCCATAGTAGAAAGTGTTTTATATTGCTTACTGTAGCCAGTATACCTATCACAGTTTCTAGCATAAGTTGGGAATTCAGTGAATATTTTTTCAATAAATAAATTACTGAAAGGATGGAAAAATGAAAGGATGGAAAGATTGGAAGGAAGAAAACAGTCTTCAGTCCTCAGATGTTTGGCCCAGGAAAGTCTAGGCTCCTACATTTCAGCGCAGTGTCCCTTCCTTTGACCCTTCCCCCATCCCTCCAACCTTGGGAGAAGGAGGAAGGGAACAATGAGGGAAAAGAACAAGGTGGAGGAATTAGTATTATCATCCTCCTTGGAGGAACAGTCAACCTTTTACTCTGTCACAGAATCACCTGCCCTTGTCTCCTTCCTCTGCATCTTAAAACGGCCTCCTGGAATCTATCAGTAGAACCTCTAGAACTTGCCCTGCTGGAAAGCGGAGGGTCTTCTCTAGTAAGCATATATTTTTTGAGAACATAGAAATAGTACAACATAGTTTCAGTTGCTTATTATTTTGCAACAATGTTTCTAAGTAATTCAACAAAGCCATTTATTTTACAAAGAAAAATATCACTCATGACACGTATCGACTATTTTGATGAAAAATTTTAAATAGAAATAGATTAATTATCTAGTTCATCTCTAATTAAGTAGGATAACAAGGCCCCTAAAGGATCATTTGTTACAAAGTCCTATATTCAAGATCTGAAACTACTGCATCATTATAACATCCACCAGAGAAATAGGTTATCAGTTTGTTGACAGCATTCTCAGATGAATTTCATTGTTACCATTCCTCAAAAGCATATCTGTATCTCAAAACTAAAACCAGACATGGTGGTATAGCCTCTATAAGTTAATCTGAAAGACAAAGAGAAGCCAGGCCCGGTGGCTCACGCCTGTAATCCCAGCACTTTGGGAGGCTGAGGCGGGCGGATCACAAGGTCAGGAGATGGAGACCATCCTGGCTAACACTGTGAAACCCCGTCTCTACTAAAAAAATACAAAAAAATTAGCCGGGCGCGGTGGCAGGCGCCTGTGGTCTCAGCTACTCGGGAGGCTGAGGCAGGAGAATGGCGTGGGCCTGGGAGGTGGAGCTTGCAGTGAGCAGAGATCCGGCCACTGCACTCCAGCCTGGGTGACAGAGCGAGACTCCGCCTCAAAAAAAAAAAAGAAAACAAAAGAAAAACAAAGACAAAAGGGGAGACATATTTAAGAAAGAAATTTATAATTAATCTGGTAATTTCAAGGTACTATAATAGCAAAAAATATATATTTTATTTTCACATGAATTTATTACATTTCTTTAGAATGGGATTGCTTATTTCCCTGTATAACTTGCTATATAAAGGATATAAGTTCAGTACTAACACTATTGTCTTTAAATTTTAAAAAGTTCCTTCAGTTAAGCAATTAGCTAACTCAACACCTAATATGTAGATGGTGGGAATCTAATGGATATATATTAATGACTTCAGCTCAGCAAATATCTATCAAGCACACCCTACGTGCAAGGCAACATGCTAAGTGCTTGGTAACTAAGAGGGAATGAATAAAACTCAGTGGCTGAGAGGATGGACTTTGCAAATAGGGCACTAGGTTCAAATCCTGACTTTACCACTTGATAGCTGAGTGACATTGACAAGTTATCTAACCTCTCTAAGCTTCACTTATTTAATCTATAAAACTAAAAGTATTATTTGCCTCATGGGGTGGTTTTAAAGAATAAATAAGGTCAGACATGTAAAGAGATTAACACATCATAAATGCTCAAAAACTTTCTCGTTGCCAGTGTAATAAGTGGTATCACATAGTCCTTGTCTTCAAGAGCCTAGAATTTAATGAGGGAAATAAACATCCATGCAATTATTAAATAACAGAGCAAAAAGCACGCTACCTATATTTGTCCATAGATGAATCAACATAAGCTCCAAGTTTAAAACCTACTTTTTAAGTTACTAGGTGACTTTTTGCACACACTAAAATGTTGCCTCTCTCTGCACACAGAAATCAGTTTGTTGTCTTAGATTAGTCTGAACAACGTGAATTTCTAAGTATGGAATTAATTTTCTCCACTTATAAATTAAACTATTGTGGACGGGCGAAGTGGCTCAAGCCTGTAATCCCAGCACTTTGGGAGGCCAAGACGGGCGGATCACAAGGTCAGGAGATCGAGACCATCCTGGCTAATACGGTGAAACCCCGTCTCTACTAAAGAATACAAAAAACTAGCCAGGCAACGAGGCGGGTGCCTGTAGTTCCAGCTACTTGGGAGGCGGAGGCAGGAGAATGGCGTAAACCTGGGAGGCGGAGCTTGCAGTGAGCTGAGATCCGGCCACCGTATTCCAGCCTGGGCGACAGAGCCAGACTCCGTCTCAAAAAAAATTAATTAACTAATTAATTAAAATATTATTATTCTTCCACCTTCCAAAAAAACTAAAGTATAGAATACTCCTTTGCTGGCAATCTTCTACATGTTCTCATAGGATTTTAATCAAAATTATGAAAAGATATCATGTAATTCTTAAATTAGACATTAGTATTCATAAAGTCCAACTTCAGTTGATGTCCTCAACATCCACGAGGGTATTTCTAAACCTCAGTGATATGGTTTGGCTATGTACCCACTCAAATCTCATCTTGAATTGTAGTTCCAACAATTCCCAGGTGTTGTGGGAGGAACCTGGTGGAAGGTAATTGAATCATGAGGGCAGGTCTTTCCCATGCTATTCTCGTGATAGTCAATAAGTCTCACAATATCTGATGGTTTTATAAAGAGTTTCCCTGCACAGGCTCTCTTCTCTTGTCTGATGCCATGTGAGAGGTGCCATTCACCTTCTGCCATGATTGTGAGGCCTTCCCAGCCATGTGGAACTGTGAGTCCATTAAACCTCTTTCTTTCGCAAATTGCCCAGTCTTGGGCATGACTTTATTAGCAGCATGAAAATGGACTAATACACTCAGTATCAGAAGAACAAATGAAATGAGTGGCATTGTTTTTTTTTTTTTTTTTTTTTTTTTTTTTTTTTTGAGACGGAGTCTTGCTCTGTCGCCCAGGCTGGAGTGCAGTGGCCGGATCTCAGCTCACCGCAACCTCCGCCTCCTGGGTTCACGCCATTCTCCTGCCTCAGCCTCCCGAGTGGCTGGGACCACAGGCGCCCACCACCTCGCCCGGCTAATTTTTTGTATTTTTAGTAGAGACGGGGTTTCACCGTGTTAGCCAGGAGGGTCTCGATCTCCTGACCTCGTGATCCGCCCGTCTCGGCCTCCCAAAGTGCTGGGATTACAGGCTTGAGCCACCGCGCCCGGCCGAGTGGCATTGTTATATTACAAAGAGCATATACTGGAACTTTTAAAAGGAGCATTTAAGGTATGAGTCATACCAGCTAAACCCTGACAACGAGCAAATTCTTATTCTCAAGATTTGCCTCTAGCTAGGTATTTTTGTCCAGTCGTACATAGCAAACACCAACAAAGCATTTCTTATGCGTTGAGCACCATGGACACTCAGAGCTGAGTAAAACACAGTTCTTTCATTTAAGGAGTTATCATGCTAATGGGGACAACAGACAAGTAAACTACTCGACTTCTCCATTTATTCTAAAATACAGATTATTTATCCACATTTATTATCGCTAAAATTGAGATGCATCCTGCAATCAACGACAATTTATAACTGCTATCAGCCAGATGACATTCATGATGTAGTTGCTATTGCCTGCATTCGTTATCTATAGCTGCATAACAAATTACCCCACAACTTGGTGGCTGAAGACATTTATCTTATAAAAGTTTTTGTAGCTCAGAAGTTCAAGCATGGATTAGCTGGGTCCTCTGACTCAAGAACTCTCACAGGCTGCAGTCAAGGAATTTTCTGAGGTTGTGATTATCTTAAGGTTCAACTGGGGATGGATCTGCTTCCAAGCTCAGTCAAGTGGATCAAGTGGTTGTTGTCTGAATTCAATTTCTCATGGCCTACTGGAGTGAGGCCTTGGTTGCCAGAGATCTCCCTTAGTTCCTTGCCTAGTGATCTCTCTGTAGGGTAGCTTATGACATGACCGCTGGGTTTATTAGAGTGAGGAAACAAGAGGGGGACAGAGGGAAAGAGGGAGGGAGAAGGAGGGGAAAGAGAGAGAAAGAGAGACAGAGAGAATCAGATAGCCAAAAAGAAGTCACAGTATTTTGTAACTTAATCTCATTAGTATCACGCATCACTTTTGCCAAATTCTATTCATTAGAAGCAAGTCACAGGTTCAATCCATACTCAAGGGGAGAGGATTATACAAGGGTTTGAATACCAGGAGGTGAAGATCCTTGGGAGCCATTTTAAAAGCTGTCTAAAAATGGTTGCCTATAAATTACGGAACACAGTTTATTCCTAGGGCCATGACTGGGCCACAGCAACTTTTTGTTATTTCAGCCAACAAATTATTTAAGAACAATTTGAGGAATGAAGATGAATCACGGTTGTCTGAAAATGTTTTTTCAGTACCTTCAGGTGACAGAATGAATGCCAGGGGCTTGGGAGAAAATCCAGACACTAGTATAGCACACTTTAAAGCAATGCTTCAGCACCAACGCCAGTGATGGGACAATACCACGTCAGGGAAGATGGACATAGATGCTTCTGAAAAGCAACTAATGTAGAAAAGCTGGACCTTGAATGGAAAAAGGTTTCAGCAATACCTAAACCAATTGAGTTAATGTATATTTTTCACTTTATGAATGCATAATGGTGATATATAATGAAAATCTATGTCTAAATAAATGTAATAAGCATAAAATTTAAAAATCAAATAACATCAAAAGCATTGTGTCAGAGATTAATTGGAAACATTTTTCTTTGTATGTGTTACACAAAATAATCTCCCACAATCAAAGGCATCTTAAATTCAATGAATTAGGAAATGATTACAATGAATATGATGAATGCAAAAACAGAGGCAAGTTATCCCTGTTTATGGCATATCCAACTATGCCTGAGAGTCTGCAGTCTAGACAAGACATGTCTTCAGTGAATTGTCCCATTAAGAAAAAAACTCGTTTAAAGTCTAATAAAGGTAAACAACTAAACTTTTGAAACATTAGGGAAAAAGATTTAAGGAATGACTAATGTGTCCTATCATGCATATTAGAAGTAATTTTCATAAAAATGAGATAACTTTTTATAAGTCCCAATTGCAGTTTCCAACCTACAATCACAGACTCCAAAAGTTAGGAATTATTGAAAAGGGTTCATAAATCCACCTGCACATGAAATATTTTATGTTGAATGTCTAAATAAGATGTCAAACATTTTTGAACCATTATTTTTTAAATGTGTTAAAGACACTTTGTTATTAAACACATATCATTTTCAAGTAGTTTGATATCATATTGACCTTTTTATTGTGATTAATTAACAGACATTAGAAATATTATTATCCATCATTAGGGAGGAGTCCATGGAATTTTTACTATAAAAATATGCCCTCAGGCCGGGCGCGGTGGCTCAAGCCTGTAATCCCAGCGCTTTGGGAGGCCGAGACGGGCGGATCACGAGGTCAGGAGATCAAGACCATCCTGGCTAACACGGTGAAACCCCGTCTCTACTAAAAAATACAAAAAACTAGCCGGGCGAGGTGGCGGGCACCTGTACTCCCAGCTACTCGGGAGGCTGAGGCAGGAGAATGGTGTAAACCCGGGAGGCGG
>NC_045456.1:7211096-7222425 GCF_002776525.5 Piliocolobus tephrosceles | reverse complement strand
TGTTTTTTTTTTTTTTTTTTTGTATTTTTTTAGTAGAGACGAGGTTTCACCGTGTTAGCCAGGATGGTCTTGATCTCCTGACCTGGTGATCCGCCCGTCTCGGCCTCCCAAAGTGCTGGGATTACAGGCTTGAGCCACCGCGCCCGGCCAAACCTAAGCATTTTCAATAATGATTCATTTTCTACATCTCCATACCCTTAGCAAAATCATTTATTTCTGTGTTACTGGATAAAGGCCCATCCCTTGCGATTACTCTTCCTATTTAAAATTTCATACCCATAGGTAAAACTTGTTGTGATTTTAGAAAGAACTCCATTTTTATTCCAACATGTTGAAAGGAAATCTATCTTGTTTCTGAAAATATTGAATAAGATTCTGAAAGGATTTATTTTTCTCTATTCATTCCTTAAAGTCAGATCTTTTCTAACTAATAGCAAGCCATTTTTAATTCTTTAATAGAATTACTCTAAGAATGTTGGTTTAATTTTTTTCAATTTAAATGGTTGAATCACAGTGTAATGATTTTATTATACAATTAAGAACTCAGAATACCAAAAATTAGGCAAGATGGTAAGACTATTAGTGCTCTGTCATGGCCAAAATAATTACTTGCTTACCACCAGAGATTAAATTAGTCATACTTCAGCCATATATTCGATAAAATGGAAAGAGAAAATTTTAGTAAGTATACACTTATTAACATGTTTTCTATTTATAAAAGACTTCAAGTGTCTCTACTACAGGTCTAGGGTTTTCACAAAATTCAAGTAGATGCTTATATTGGTATGCACATAACTTGAGTACAGTTTCCACTTGTAGGTTCAAGATCAAGAGAGTCATCCAATATGAGTATATGTTGTTTTGAATAAAGCATGCTTTGGAGGACCACTGCCATACTAACATAAGGGAAACTGAAAGACATCTTCCTGTATCACTGATAAATGTCTCAAATAGTCACTTAATGAGAAAAATGGAAGTAAGCGGTGTATTTTCAATTGGCAATTTAGCAATAGACATAAGAAATAGGTATGGATAGCTGGCCAATGCATTACTTAAGTCTTCATTCAATAAATATTTATTGAGGGACTTGTATGCACCCAACATGAGACTAGGGTTCAGCAGACAGCAGTGAATGAGAGAGATTTAATGCCCTCACCCTCAAGAAACTTGAAATCTATTGGGGAGACAGAAAGGAAATAAAGTATTACAAATTAGCATCAAAAGCACTACAAAAAGGATTAATCCAGGATGTTTTGGAATCGTAAAAGGGGTTTCTAATCCAGTGATGAAGAATCAAAAAAGACTTCTCAGGGAAACTTAGGCCAGCAACTAATGGGGTAATGGGGTGGGAATGAGGTAAAAAATGTTCCAAGCAGAGAGAAGAAAATATATGAAGATCCTCATGAGACAGAGCAAAGGTGGGATTAAGGACCAGAAAGTAAAGGTTTAGCCTATTACTATTAAGTGAAATAAAAAATAAAATCTCTAGAAGGCTTTTATTAGTTTGTGTGGTCACCCTTATTAGAAAAAGTGGCATAGTCACTTTTTCAGTGTGATATTTTACATGTTCCACAGACTTGAAAGTTAGTGATAAAGAAAATGTGATACATATGTTCCACACCATGGAATACTATGCATCCATAAAAAAGAATGAAATCATGTCCTTTGCAGCAACACGGATGGATCTGAAGGCCATAATCCTAAGTGAAATAACTTAGAAAGAGAAAGTCAAATATCACATGTTCTCACTTATAAGTGGGAGCTAATCAATGGATACACAAGTTTATATAAATGGAAGTAATAAACAATGGAGACTACAAAATGGGAGAGGGTTGGGAGAGTGAGGATTGAAAACCGCCTATGGGTACAATGTTCAATATTTGGGTGATGGATATGCACATGTACCTACTGAATCTAAATATTTTTTAAAGTGAGTAATTACAACAAGTAATAAGTGAAAACCGTGGCAAACTTGCAATACATGAATACTTTTAAAGGTCAGCACACATACTATGTGAGCTGCTACACACTGGATTATCAGTTTGAGAGATGGACATACTGCTCTACCAGCTAAAGGAAAAATATTCTTCATTGGAATACTGAGCTGTCTCTGTGGATTTTTCTTCGTACATTTTGGGGATGAATTGCTTTGTGTATATATGCTTAAGTCAGTAATAAAATATAATCCTGACTACAAATATTTTTTGACACAATAAATTTCAGGAAGACATTTAGGGCCTAAAATGACATTACACTGTGGTTAGGGAACTCAATCCAATATTAGAATATCCATCAACTGTGCTTTCATTCAAGATAACATGTCAATCTGTCAAGATATCTAGCTGATTGACATTCTCGTGGTGAGTCTAAATTTCTTCTTTTCCCGCACTTAAATTCGCACTTCTATCATGGTATAGGTCTTAAATTGAAGACTGAGCCAGAAATATGACACCTATCAACAATTTCCTGGCATGTTATTTCAATTTCAATTTGTCAACTTCAACTGAAATGTAGGCAAAGCAAATGTTACACTGCCAAGCCCCAGACTCAGTTTAATCTTGGGGCTTAAGAAGGGGGAACCAAGCTAATGCTTGTCAACAGATCAGGCAATTGTCCAGAAAGATGATATCAGAACAACATATTCTGTGCTTCAAAGTAATAACTCTGAGAAGAATAATTCTTCAGAAGATGAAGCATAAAAACTAGAGATATACTAAAGCTATCAACAAATCTGTTAGGATTAGAGTTAAGTTATAGTCAAGGTGTCACAAAATCAAATCAGGATATATATTCCTAGAAGTCAATCTTAGGATAATATTCAACAGATATTAAAGTAAGAACTTTCTTTTTTTTCTTTTTTTTTTTTTGAGAAGGAGTCTTGCTCTGTCGCCCAGGCTGGAATGCAGTGGCGCTATCTCGGCTCACGGCAAGCTCCAGCTCCCAGGTTCACATCATTCTCCTGCCTAAGCCTCCGGAGTAGCTGGGACTACAGGGGCCCGCCACCACGCCCGGCTAATTTTTTGTATTTTTTTAGTAGAGACAGGGTTTCACCGTGTTAGCCAGGATGGTCTCGATCTCCTGACCTCATGATCTGCCCGTCTCAGCCTCCCAAAGTGCTGGGATTACAGGCTTGAGCCACCACGCCCAGCCAAGAACTTTGAATAAAGCTCTGACCAATATTTGTGTATGATTTTGTCTTGAATTTTGGTATAACAAATTCTTAACCATTTGAGGTCTGTATCTAGGAATGATATTTTACTGGTTTATCAACTGGATCAATACTGGAATTTAGTCAATTTAGTAAACAAGTCCACAGCTCACGAGTACTGGGGCTGTGCACTCCAAAATTCCAGGGATGCCATTTGCATAAACAACAATGTAAATTGTAGCCCCCAGGAGTTTTGTAGTGTTGTATCCTATTAGTAAGAATATTCAGATGACTGATGTCCATCTGCAAAGTATCTCTTTTCATGGGTTCATATGCTTTGGGAGCAGTGCTTGATTTTTCTTCTTCTTCTTCATTTTTTTTTACCTAAGGTGGTAATCTATGTATGATAGAGTAACCCCTGGAAGAGGTGAAAAATGTCAGTGGAAAGATAAAGAGATGTTTTTCTTCTGTTCCTTTCTTTCTGTACTCTCCTATCCAAACACACACGTGGCCAAATGGCTGCTTTTGTGGCACAAAAGACAAAAGAGTTGTGTTGAAAGACTGGGCTGACTCTGAGCCAAGTTCGATGGAGAGAGGTGGAAAAGGCATTCGTTTTACTTCGACACTGGAACCCAGCAGCAGCAGCCCAGCTGAGAAGCCACAGAACACATAAAGTCCAGAGTGGCCATGACGGGAACAGATAGCCATGATGAAGCCAGAGCCAATCAGGGTCAGCTTTGTCCCTTGACACATGTAAAACACTGCCCCAGCAATTAGGGCATATAACTAGGAGAGCTTTTGAAGAAGCTAGATCTAGGAAGAAGAAGCTTTTGAAGAAGCTCAGATCTAGGAAGAACAGAAAAGATTTGGATATTACTGCAAATGTGACCACAAGCTTCTCCACAAGCTGGGGCAGCCTGGGATATTTAGACTTTTTCTTCTTTTTTTTTTTTTTTTTTTTTTTTTGAGACGGAGTCTCGTGCTGTCCCTCAGGCTGGAGTGCAGTGGCCGGATCTCGGCTCACTGAAAGCTCCGCCTCCCGGGTTTACGCCATTCTCCTGCCTCGGCCTTCCGAGGAGCTGGGACTACAGGCGCCGCCACCTCGCCCGCCTAATTTTTTGTATTTTTTAGTAGAGACGGGGTTTCACCGTGTTAGCCAGGATGGTCTCGATCTCCTGACCTCGTGATCCACCCGTCTCGGCCTCCCAAAGTGCTGGGATTACAGGCTTAAGCCACCGCGCCCGGCCGGGATATTTAGACTTCTAAAAGGTAACTTTGATTTGGAAAGTAAGCTTACAAACTTGTAAAACCTTGTTGTTTTCCAATAAACCATGAAAATAAACACAGTGTTTGAGAAATGAATGAAAAGGCAAAAACAAAGAATATTTGTCAGTTAATAACTATTGTAACTGATCTTTAAAACTTATTGTATCCTTATAATCACAAATTTTTAAACACCATGATGGGGCTGGTGGGGATAAGAGGAGTGGAAACAGAAAAAGAAATGGAGAAAGCCTGGAAGGATGGGAACAGTGAGGCAGAGCGAGGTCCAACCTCTGCCTTTTGGGGCTGTACTCAACGCCCAGGTTACTCCTCCCCACTTTCCCTCCTTAAAATGCCTTCAACACCTATCTTCATTTGTCTCAGAAAGAAACTGTGCAGAGCAAAACCCTCCTCAGGCCTAAACAGCTGGCTTGATTGAGTTTTCTTTCTGTAGGTATTTGCTCAGGTCACCAGCAGCTTTTCCTAACCTCCAGCATTGCTCAGGCGCTTTAGAGCAATCCATGTGTGAGGTGAAATTGTAATGTGATGAATAACTCAGCTAGCCAAACTGAACCCTCAGATGACAAAGTATTTATTCAGCTATAACACCCAACTGGGATGTGACTAAAAACTTTCTCCTACCATTAAACAAAAAAGCAAACAAACTAAAGCAAGGAAGAGATCATTGGCTCAGAAAATGGTCTAAGACTAGGACCTCTCTGGTTGGTATTTTGTGGGTGGCCAGCCTTTTCCATGTTTGCATTCACCTACTCTCCATGTGGATTACAAGGTTTCCCCACCTCAGCACCACTGACATTTTGGGCCCAATAATTATTTGTTGTGGGATATTCTGTGCACTGCAGGCTGTTTAGCAGCATCCCTGGCCTCTACCCACTGGATGCCAGTAGCAATCTTGTTCCCTAGTTGTGACAACCAAAAATTTCTCTGGACATTGCCAAGTGTCCCTTGGGGGCAAAATAACCTGCAGTTGTGAATCAATGACCTAAAATTAAACCTGTCTCCACGACTGACAGCTAATGCTACACCAACAATAACAGCACACACACATTTTTAAAATCCTTTCAATCAAAATTATTTGTGAGTTTCTTTAATATAAAAAAGGCCAAATGCTAGGTTACTGTTTTTTGTTGTTGTTGTTTCTTTGTTGTTGTTTTTTGTGACTCTAGGAACAAAACCAGCAGAGAGAGGAAAAGATTATAACCTATGTTTAGCACCTAACATAGTCACATCTTACATGGTATTGGGAGAACATAAATATGAATAAAATACTTGTTGAAATCAGATAATTCCAAGAACTAATATCGAAATTTAAACTAAGTTTTTAAAGAATGAGCAAGCAGCCATCTAATACCATTTTACCACATAAATAATTAAAATTAATTCATAGAATAAAACTGATCTTCCAAAAAAAGTATTCAAATGACTTTTACAAGGGAATTCCCAATTCCCTGAAAACCTAAAAAATGACTCCCTTAGTGCATGGACACTATAGCATCAACAGAATCGATGATTTGTGTTTTTTGGCCAAATTACTCATAGTGTTAGAGCAGACGAGGGAAGAAAAAGGGATAGAAGGAAGGAGTGAGGGATGGGAGAAAGAAAGAGATATTAAGAGAGCCCAGTCCACTATATGGTATCATGAAGATAAGAAGAATTTGTTTGGAATTATTTTTATACTATCATCATTTTCTTTAAAAGAATTGATTTTTTCTTTATTGCGGAGTTACAATGCTCATTATAGAAAATTCTGAAAATACACAAAATACAAAAGAATGTACCATTTCAAGATAATAATTATTAACTTTATTCCTTCCAACCTCTTCCTAGATTTACGTCTTTTACTAGTAAGCAGAATTAGGCTTGTACTAGAAATAAAATTTTATCATCAAACCTTTAATATAGGTTATCCAAAGACAGTCACCCTAATAAAATGTTTAATACAGTGATGGTCTTCTTAGTGCATGAAGTAATCTTTTTTAACTAAAGGTTCCTTAATTTATTTGCAAAAAACTATGTATACTTTAATAAAAATCACAAGTACTTCAATAACCAAAAAATAAAAATAAAAAAAATTCAAATCCACATTTTTGACTTATCATTGTATTATGAGAATGTCTTCATATCGCTGAATTCATTTCTTTCATTTATTTTTTACTCCTTTATTGAACAAATATTTTGAGGGCCTACAACATTACCAGGCACTATTTCATCTCAGGAGATACAGTGGTGAACAGAAGAGAAAGGAAGAAAGGGAAAAAAAAAAAAAAACCTTGCCCTTGCAAGGTGTATGTTCCAAAGTGGGGCACCCAGCAACAAGAAAATGATTGAGTACAATATTAAGCATGAAAGACAGCAATAAGCAAAATGAGGAAAAATAAGCCAGGAAAGGGGCTGAGAGCAGTTCCATATGTGTTTGGGGGCTGAGTTTGCAATTTTAAAAAGAATGCTCAGAAAAGTCTTCAGTGAGAAGGTAGGCATTGAGCAAAGACCTGAAGGAAGTGAAGGAGAGATCCTTAGGAATATCAGAGAAATCATTACAGACTGGGAGAATCAGGAAGGAGCTCACCTCCTGTGGGGGTTGACGCCACTATAGGGAGTTGGGGGCAGAACAATGGGTGATTGTGGCATTGGTGGCGTTTTAGGGGCTTGAGCTTTGATGGAGAATGAGATGAGAGACTACTGAAGATTTGGAGTACAGGGATGACTTGCCATCCAACTAATTCATGGATGTTTCATGAAGAAGAGCCTGACTATCAAAACCAAAACCAGAGAGCCCTGTTGGGATGTTACCACAAGGGTCTGGCCTGATGTAGGATTGAACTCATGTAGAGGTAACATAAGTGGTTACATTCTGGATGTATTTTGAAAATTAGAACAGCAGAATTCTGAGTATTCAGTATGTAAAGTGTAAGAGGAAAAAAAAGAGTCAAGAATGACTTTTGGGTTTTTTGGCCTGAAATTATTACTCTAAATTATAATTTTGATAAATGTATAATTTTTAATAATGCCTTTAAAATGATTCTCATTATGTAGGAAGAATCAAAATTAAAAACAATGAGATTGATCACAGGAATGTCATCTTTATTAGAATATAAGTTTAGCAACTAGAAAACAGTAGTGTAAGTTCAAGCAAATCAAGAGCATCTTGCCTCTTGAAAATTGAAAAATAATTTATTTAAAAGATGAATGAAAAGAAAAACAAACAATTCAGTAGACAACTCAAAACCAAGATCATCAAAATCTACAGGTGAGATTAGTCTTGAAAGATGAAAGAATTCATGAAGAGAAGCAGCAGCACAAAAGATTCCAGACAACAGGAACAAGTATTGGAGTGTAAGGAGGAAATGGTGAAGGACAGGCAGGGACTTGATAGTCCAGGACATTATATGCCATACAAAATATTCACATTTTATCCTGAATGTGATGGCAGGACCACTACAGGATTTCAAATCAGGAAAAACTTTTCAACAACCATGAGTACTGGGGACTAATGGCTCATGAAAGGATCTTCAGTTAGTAGGTAGTCATGATTTTTTCTCTTGCTATTAAAAAAACAAAAAGTATTACTCATATTTACCAATCTATGTAAAAAGATGTAACATTCAAAAGTAGATCACTGTAAACTAACCCATCTGAGAAGGGACTGATAACCAGAATATATAAGGAGCTCAAACAACTCCATAGGAAAAAGTCTAATAGTTCAATAAAAAGAAATGGGCAAAAGATTTGAATAGACATTGCTCAAAGGAAGACATGAAAATGGCAAACAGGAATATGAACAGTTGTTCAACATCATTGATCATCCGAGAAATGCAAATCAAAACTACAATGAGATTAAAAGATACGGGCAGGGTAGGTGGAAAATGGTGGCTAGGAGGCAAGACTAATTTACAGCTTCCTCTTGGAAGGGCAGAGCAGTGTGTGGAGACCCACATCATGAACTTTTGCTCCAAGAACTACTGCAGGAACATACCAGGAAAGCCAAGAGAATACCACAGACACTTTTAAGGAGGTGGATTGCCATTGCAGGCTCTGTGGGACAGCCAAGGAACTCTGAAGACAAAGGACATAATCCTCTGGGAGCTCTATGGCCCCGCCCACCACCTGAGATGCCTGAATACTTATCCAAAGGCCACCCTAGGGTAAGCTTGTATCCTCCCTATACAACTGCAGCTGATGCGTTCTTGAAAGCACCACCTCCTGGCTAGAGGCCAACCAACACCAAACCAACACACTTAACGAAAATACAACCAAGGACCTCACAGAGTCCACTTTACTCCCCTTCTACCTTCACCAGAGCAGGTACTTACATCCACAGCTGAGAGACCTGAAGACAGATCACATCACAGGACTCTCTGCAGACACTTCCCAGTACCAGCCCAGAGACCAGAGCTCCGCTGGGTGGCGAGATCCAGAAGAGAAGTAACAATCACTGCAGTCGAGATCTCAGGAAGCCCCATCCTTAGGGGAAAGGGGAGAGCACCACATCAAAGGAACACCCCTGTGAGACAAAAACATCTGAACAGCAGCCCTTGACTTCCAGATCTTCCCTCTGACATAGTCTACTCAAATAAGAAGGAACCAGAAAAGCAATTCTGCTAATATGACAAAACAAGGTTCGTTTGATCACTCTATCTCACCAACAGTGGATCCAAAACAAGATGAAATATCTGAATTGCCAGAAAAGGAATTCAGAAGGTAAAATATTAAGCCAATCAAGGAGGCACTGGAGAAAGATGAAGTACAACTTAAAGGAAAAAAAAAATGGCACAGGATATGAATGGAAAAGTACCCAGTGAAATAGATAGTAGAAATAAAAAACAATCACAACTTCTGGAAATGAAGGACACACTTAGAAAATTGCAAAATGCACTGGAAAGTCAGCAATAGAATCCAACAAGTAGAAGAAAGAACCTCAGAGCTTGAAGACAAGGCTTTTGAATTAACCCAATCTGACAAACACAAAGACAAAAGAATAATAATTTAAAAAATGAACAAAGCCTCCAAGAAGTTTGGGATTATATTAAACAACCAAACCTAAGAATAATTGGTGTTCCTAAGGAAGAAGAGAAATCTAAAAGTTTGGAAATACATTTGAAGGAATAACTGAGGAAAACATTCCCAGCCTTGCTAGAAATCTAAACATCCAAATACAAGAAGCTCAAAGGACACCTGGGAAATTCATCGCAAAAAGAGCATCGCCTAAGCACATAGTCATCAGGTAATCTAAAGTCAAGATGAAGGAAAAAATCTTCAGAGCTGTGAGGCAAAAGCATCAGGTAAACCTATAAAGGAAAATCTATTACATTAACAGCAGATTTCTCAGCAGAAACCCTACAAACTAGAAGGGGTTGGGGTCCCATCTTTAGCCTCCTTAAACAAAATAATTATCAGCCAAGAATTTTGGGTCCAGTGAAACTACGCTTCATAAATGAAGGAAAGATACAATCTTTTTCAGACAAATAAATGCTGATAATTCACGACTACCAAGCCAGCACTACAAGAACTGCTAAAAAGAGCTCTAAATCTTGAAACAAGTCTCCAAAATACACCAAAATAGAATCTCCTTAAAACATTAATCTCACAGGACTTATAAAATAACAACAAAATGAGGCCGGGCGCAGTGGCTCAAGCCTGTAATCCCAGCACTTTGGGAGGCCGAGACGGGCGGATCACGAGGTCAGCAGATCGAGACCATCCTGGCTAAAACAGTGAAACCCCGTCTCTACTAAAAAATACAAAAAACTAGCCAGGCGAGGTGGCGGGCACCGGTAGTCCCAGCTACTCGGGAGGCTGAGGCAGGAGAATGGCGTAAACCCGGGAGGCGGAGCTTGCAGTGAGCTGAGATCCGGCCACTGCACCCCAGCCTGGGCGACAGAGCGAGACTCCGTTTCAAAAAAAAAAAAAACACAAACACAATGAAAAAAACAAACAAACAAAAAAAAACCAAGGTATTCAGGCAACACATAGCATGATGAATAGAATAGGACTTCACATCTCAATACTTACATTGAATGTAAATGACCTAAACGCTCCACTTAAAAGATACAGGCCGGGCCCGGTGGCTCAAGCCTGTAATCCCAGCACTTTGGGAGGCCGAGACGGGCGGATCACAAGGTCAGGAGATCAAGACCATCCTGGCTAACACGGTGAAACCCCGTCTCTACTAAAAAATACAAAAAAACTAGCCGGGCGAAGTGGCGGGCGCCTGTAGTCCCAGCTACTCCAGAGGCTGAGGCAGGAGAATAGTGTGAACCCAGGAGGTGGAGCTTGCAGTGAGCTGAGATCCGGCCACTGCACTCCAGCCTGGGTGACAGAGCAAGACTCCGTCTCAAAAAAAAAAAAAAAAAAAAGATACAAAATGGCAGAATGGATAAGAATTCACCAACCAAGTATCTGCTGTCTTCAATAGGCTTACCTGACACATAAGGACTTGCATAAAGTTAGGGTAAAGGGATGGAAAAAGATACTCCATGCAAATGAACACCAAAAGCGAGCAGGACTAGCTATTCTTATATCAGACAAAACAAACTTTAAAGCAACAGCAGTCAAAGAAAGACAAAGAGGGCTAGGTGCAATGGCTCATGCCTATAATCCCAGCACCCTGGAAGGTCAAGGTTGGCAGATTGCTTGAGTCCAGGAGTTCAAGACCAGCTTGGGCAACAGAGCAAAACCCCATCTCTACAAAAAATACACACACACACGCACAAAAAATAGCTGGGTGTGGTGGCGTGCACCTGTAGTCCCAGCTACTCAGGAGGCTGAAGTGGAAAAATAACTTGAGCCTGGGAAGTCAAGGCTACCACGAGCCAAGACTCTGTCACTGCACTCCAAACCTGAGCAACCAGAGTGAGACCCTGTCTCCAAAAAAAAAAAAAAAAAAAAAAAAAAAAAAAA
>NC_045456.1:7202109-7210996 GCF_002776525.5 Piliocolobus tephrosceles | reverse complement strand
AAAAAAAAAAAAAAAAAAAAAAAAAAAAAAAGACAAAGAAAGACACTATATAATGATAAAAAGACAAAAAAAAGACACTATATAATGATAAAAAGACTAGTCCAACGGGAAAAATCACAATCCTAAATATATATGCACCTAACACTGGAGCTCCCAAATTTGTAAAACAATGACTGCTAGACCTAAGAAATGAGATAGACAGCAACATAATAATAGTGGAGGACTTCAGTACTCCACTGACAGCACTAGACACGTCATCAACACAAAAAGTCAACAAAGAAACAATGGACGTAAACTATACCCTAGAACAAATGGACTTAACAAATATTTATAGAATATTCTACCCAACAACTGCAGAATATACATTCTATTCATCAGCACCTGGAATATTCTCCAAGATAGACCATATGATAGGCCAAAAAACAGGTCTCCACAAATTTAAGACAACTGAAATTATAGCAAGTACTCTCTCATACCACAGTGGAATAAAATTAAAAATCAACTTCAATATGAACTTTCAAAACCATACAAATACATGGAAATTAAATATCCTGCTTTTGAATGATCATTGGGTCAACAATGAAATAAAAATGAAAATTTAAAAATTTTTTGAACTGAACAATAATAGTGACACAACCTATCAAAACCTCAGGGATACAGCAAAGGCAGTGCTAAGAAGAAAGTTTATAGCATTAAATACCTATATCAAAAAGTCTGAAAGAGCACAAACAGACAATCTAAGGTCACACCTGAAGGAGCTAGAGAAACAAGAACAAACCAAACCCAAACCCAGCAGAAAGAAAGAAATAAGAAAGATCAGAGTAGAAATAAATAAAATTGAAGCAAAAAATAAATAAATAAATAAAACAAAAGATAAATTAAACAAAAAGATGATTCTTTGAAAAGATAAATAAAATTGATGGACCATTACTGAGATTAACCAAGAAAAAAAGAGAGAAGATCGTAATAAGCTCATTAGAAATGAAACCGGAGATACTAAAACCAATGCGACAGAAATACAAAAGATCATTCAAGGCTACTGTGAACAGATTTACACGCATAAACTAGAAAACCTTGCCGGACGCGGTGGCTCAAGCCTGTAATCCCAGCACTTTGGGAGGCCGAGACGGGCGGATCACGAGGTCAGGAGATCGAGACCATCCTGGCTAACACGGTGAAACCCCGTCTCTACTAAAAAATACAAAAAACTAGCCGGGCGAGGTGGTGGGCGCCTGTAGTCCCAGCTACTCGGGAGGCTGAGGCAGGAGAATGGCGTAAACCCGGGAGGCGGAGCTTGCAATGAGCTGAGATCCGGCCACTGCACTCCAGCCCGGGCGACAGAGTGAGAGTCCGTCTAAAAAAAAAAGAAAACCTAGAGGAGATGGACAAATTCCTAAATATATACAACCCTCCTAGATTAAACCAGGAAGAAATAGAAACTCTGAATAGACGTATAACAGGCAGCGAGATTGAAATGGTAATTAAAAAGTTGCCAACAAAAAAGAGTCCAGGACCAGATAGATTCACAGGTGATTTCTATCAGACATTCAAAGAAGAATTGGTACCAATCCTATTGATGTTATTCCAAAAGATAGAGAAAGAGGGAATTCTCCTTAAATCATTCTATAAAGCCAGTATCATCCTAATACCAAGACCAGGAAAAGACATTAAAAAAAAGAAAACTATAGACCAATATCCCTGATGAACATAGATGCAAAAATCCTTAACAAAATACTAGCTAACCAAATCCAACAGCATACCAAAAAGATAATCCACTGTGACCAAGTGGGTTTCATGCCAGGGATGCAGGGATGGTTTAACATCTGCAAGTCAATAAATGTGATATACCATATAAACAGAATTAAAAACAAAAATTACATGATCATTTCAATAGATGCAGAAAAAGCATTTGACAAAATCCAGCATACTCAGTAAAATCGGCATAGAAGGGACATATTTTAAGGTAATAAAAGCCATCTACAACAAATCCACAGCCCACGTTATACTGAATGGGGAAAGTTGAAAGCATTTCCCCTGAGAACTGGAACAAGACAAGGATGCTTTCACCACTTCTATTCAACATAGTACTGGAAGCCCTAGTCAGAGCCATCAGAAAAGAGAAAGAAATAATGAGGGCATCCAGATCGGTAAAGAGGAAATCAAAGTGTTGCTGTTTGCTGGTAACATGATTGTGTACCTAGAAAACCCTAAAGACTCACTCAAAAAGCTCCTATAACTGGTAAATGAGTTCAGCAAAGTTTCAGGATACAAAATTAATGTACACAGTGGCCCTGCTATACACCAACAGCAATTGAAAACCAGAAAAAAAATAAGGAACCCACCTTCTTTAACATTAGTAGCAAAAAAAAAAATATATATATATATATATATATATATATATATATATATATGTACTTAACCAAGGAGGTGAAAAACCTCTACAAGGAAAACTACAAACCATTGCTGAAAGAAATCATACACGGCACAAACAAATGGAAACCCATCCCATGCTCATGGATGGGTAGAATCAATATTGTGAAAATGACCATAATGCCAAAAGCAATCTACAAATTCAAAGCAATTCCCATAAAAATACCACCATACCATCATCATTCTTCACAGAACCACAAAAAAAAAAAATCCTGAAATTCGTATGGAACCAAAAAGAGCCCACATAGCCAAAGAAAGACTAAGCAAAAAGAACAAATCTGGAGACATAACATTACCTGACTTCAAACTATACTGTAAGGCCATAGTCACCAAAACAGCATGGTACTAGTATAAAAATAGGCATATAGACCAATGAAACAGAATAGAGAACCCAGACATAAAGTCAAATGCTTACAGTCAACTGATCTTCAACAAAACAAACAAAAATATAAAGTGGGGAAAGGACACCCTATTCAACAAATGGAGTTGCAATAAATTGACAAGCCACATGTAGAAGAATGAAACTGGGTCCTCCTCTCTCACCTTATACAAAAATCAACTCAACATGGATCAAAGACTTAAATCTAAGACCTGACACTGTAAAAATTCTAGAAGACAACATTGGAAAAATCCTTATATTATAGACATTGGTTTAGGCAAAGAATTCATGTCCAAGAACCCAAAATCAAATACAACAAAAACAAAGAAAAATAGATGGGACTTAATTAAACTAAAAAGCTTCTGCACAGCAAAAGAAATAATCAGCAGACTAAACAACCCACAGAGCGGGAAAAAATCTTCACAATCCATACATGTGACAGAGGACTAACATTCAGAATCCATAAGGAATTCAAACAATCCCATCAAAAAGTGGGCTAAGGACATGAACAGACAATTCTCAAAAGAAGATATACAAACGGCCAAAAAACATATGAAAAAATGCTTAACATCACTAATGATCAGAGAAATGCAAATCAAAACCACAAAGTGAAGTACCATGTTACTCCTGCAAGAATGGCCACAATTAAAAAATTAAAAAGAGAGAGATGTTGGTACGGATGTAGTGATAAGGGAACACTTTTACACTGCTGGTGGGAATGTAAACTAGTACAACCCCTATGAAAAACAGTGTGGAGATCCCTTAAAGAACCAAAAGTAGATCTACCATTTGATCCAGCAATCCCATTCCTGGGTTTCTACCCAGAGGAAAAGAAGTCATTATACGAAAAAGACACTTGCATACACATGTCTATAGCAGCACAATTCACAATCGCAAAAATGTGGAACCAGCCCAAATGCCCATCAATCAATGAGTGGATAAAGAAAATGTGGTATTTAGATACCATGGACTACTACTCAGCCATAAAAGGAACAAAATAATGTCATTTTCAGCAATATGGATGGAATTGAAGACCATTATTCTAAGTGAAGTAACTCAGTAATGGAAAACCAATCATCATATGTTCTCACTCATAAGTGGGAGCTAAGCTATTAGGATGTGAAGGTATAAGAAAGATACAATGAACTTTGGGGACTTGAGGGAAAGGGTGGGATGGGGGTAAGGGAAAAAAGACTACCCTCTGGATACAGTGTACACTGCTCAGGTGATGGGTGCACCAAAATCTCAGAAATCACCACTAAAAGACTTATTCATGTAACCAAACATGACCTGTTCCCCAAAAACCTATTGAAATTTTTAAAAAGATTATAAAAAATATAAATTTGTGTGCAATAAAACTAAATAATTATTTTGAAAACTTTTTATTTAAAGAATAATTAAGTTTTTGAAGTCTGCCAGTTTAAATACTTTTTTAGATTTTTGGGTAACTTAAAATCTTGATTTAATATCAAGTTGAGCTAATTTGTAATTATTGAATACCTACATAAGTTTTTTGTTTTTTGTTTTTTTTTTTTTTGAGACGAAGTCTCGCTCTTATTCCCCGGGCTGGAGTGCAATGGTGCAATCTCGGCTCACTGCAACCTCCGCCTCCCAGGTTCAAGTGATTCTCCCACCTCAGCCTCCCGAGTAGCTGGGATTACAGATGCCTGCCACCATGCCTGGCTAATTTTTCTATTTTTAATAGAGACAGGGTTTCACCATGTTGTCCAGGCTGCTCTCAAACTCCTTACCTCAGGTGATCCGCCCACCTTGGCCTCCCAAAGTGCTGGGATTACAGGAGTGAGCCACTGCACCTGGCCATAATTGCTAAGATGCAATTCTGAGATTTTGATTACTAAATATTGTATCGTTTCTATGCTTTTGCTTATCCTTTTATATGCTGTAAAAAATCTAAATCTTTGGGTGATTTAATGAATGTGTTCATGTTAGCCACTCTGTAACGTAAAAGGGATGTGTATGGTTGTAGAAAGTTGTGTTATGTGTGTTCGTGAACTTTGCTAGTCTACTAAAATACTCCTTAAATTAAAAGCCTGGGTGACAGAGCAAGGCTCCGTCTCAAAAAAAAAGAAAAACAAAACAAAACACAAAAACAGTTTTCAATTATCTACCTTCATCCAATTTTCTGTATGAAATAGAGGTTAATTACTGGTTAAAAGTTATAACTACAGCTTGGGCAACACAATAAGACCTCATCTTTACAAAAAATAAAAATAATTAGCTGAGTGTGGTGGTGCATGCCTGTAGTCCTAGCAGTTCAAGGCTGCAATGAGCTATGATTGCACTAGTGCACTCCAGCTCAGGTGACAGAGTGGGTAATTTATAAACAGCAACAATCTATTGGGATCTAATTAAACTAAAGAGCTTCTGCACAGCAAAAGAAGCTATCATCAGAGTGAACAGACAACCTACAGAATGGGAGAACATTTTTGCAATCTATCCATCTGACAAAGGTCTAATACCCAGAATCCACAGGAGCTTAAACAAATTTAAAAGAAAAAAGCAAATAACCCCATTAAAAATGGGCAAAGGACATGAAAGGACACTTCTCAAAGGAATACATTCATGCGGCCAACAAATATATGAAAAAAAAAGCTCAACATCACTGATCATTAGAGAAATGCAAATCACAACCCCAATGAAATACCATCTCATGCCAGTCAGAATGGCGATTATTAAAAAGTCAAAAAACAACAGATGCTGGTGAGGCTGTGGAGAAATAGTAACGCTTTATACACTGTTGGTGGGAATGTAAATCAGTTCAAAAATTGTGGAAGACGGTGTGGCGATTCCTCAAAAACATAGAACCAGAAATACCATTTGACCCAGCAATCCCATTACTAGGTATATACCCAAAGGAATATAAATTATTCTATTACAAAGATACATGCACATGTATGTTCACTGCAGCACTATTCACAATAGCAAAGGCATGGAATCAAACCAAATGCCCATCAACGATGGACTGGATAAAGAAAATGTGGTACATATACACCATGGAATACTATGCAGCCATAAAAAGGAACAAGATCATGTTCTTTGCAGGGATATGGCTGGAGCTGGAAGCCATTATCCTCAGCAAACTAACACAGGAACAGAAAACCAAACACCACATGTTCTCACTTATAAGGGGGAGATGGACAGTGAGAACACATGGACACAGGGAGGGGAACAAGACACACTGGGGCCTGTCAGTGGGTGGGGTAGGGGGAGGGAGAGCATTGGGAAAAATAGCTAATGCATACTGGGCTTAATACCTGGGTGATGGGTTGATGGGTGCAGCAAACCACCATGACACATGTTTACCTATGTAACAAACCTGCACATCCTGCACATGTACCCTGAAAATTAAAATTAATAACAAAAAAGAATATGATAAGAATGTAGTATTTTCAAAAGAACTGCCCAAAGGAGGAATTCTGATGGTTCACTCATCAGGGGGGTCCCTGCCACGTGTTTTGATCTGGATTCCACATAAACATAAAGCAAGCCTACTGAAAAAGCTTAGGTACTATTATTTATTAGGGAGTTTAATTCAGGAACAGCAGGAGTAAGGTAATGGGAGAGAAAAACCAGGAATAAGGGAGAACCAACGTACGAGTGCTTTATCATGCAGGCTATTCCTCTGTATCAAGGGCTAAGGAATGGTCCATCCCTCAGAGCGATCTCCAGAGAGGTCATTTGGGAAGAGGAAAGGAGAAGAATTTATTCACCTGCTTCTGATTCCCACTGGTCAAATTTGACCTATGAAGCATTAATTTTCCCAGACTTTCATGTAATATGCTGCATATATGTGAATACTGTATCATGTTGGCTCCATGTCTTGTGGTATCTCCCTCGTCTGTATCAATCAGAAAGCCCCAGATAGTAGTCACTAGAGAGGCACTACGGGCATGAAGTAAATGGTTGGCAGGAACAACTGGCCAGAGGCCCTGGAGGTAGTTGAGACAAAAAATACCTGAAAAGGCACATAGGAGATGTCTGATCATCAACCTATATATTAAACACCTATGTTTGCAGTGTTACAAGCCCAATAACTACAGCTAAACATTGCAAAGTTCTCAGTAGACCTGGAACTAAATAGGGTCTTTTATGCTTTGTGGGCACACTACAAATGTCTTACTAGTTATTATTGTCTTAGGACAGTCTCATCAAGATAAAAAAATCACAGTTGCTCTGTATTCTTTTGATTAATAAAATACTTCTAAAATTATTCATATAATGGATTCCATTAATTGGTTTACTGATTCAATATTTATGGAGTGCTTACTATTTTCCAATTAAGCTTAAGAAGCTGCCATGGACTTTGGTATCATCGTTGTCATCGTTGTGATTACTATAGAGGTGTTATTAGAGTCCATTCTCCAAAGGGGACACATAATTCAACCCAGTTCTGATTATTATGGCAATGCCTGACTCTAATACTTTCCTCCTACCAAGTGGGTTTCCTTGTAACTGTCTTCACATAAATCCATGAGCCACGATCCTTGATACCTTCCCATCTACTCCTTCTATGATTTTAACCTCAATTCTTCATCTTTACACTACATTTTTTTTTTTTTTTTTTTTTTGAGACGGAGTCTCACTCTGTCGCCCGGGCTGGAGTACAGTGGCCGGATCTCAGCTCATTGCAAGCTCCGCCTCCCAGGTTCACGCCATTCTCCTGCCTCAGCCTCCGGAGTAGCTGGGACTACAGGCGCCCGCCACCTCGCCCGGCTAGTTTTTTGTATATTTTAGTAGAGACGGGGTTTCACCGTGTTAGCCAGGATGGTCTCGATCTCCTGACCTTGTGATCCGCCCGTCTCGGCCTCCCAAAGTGCTGGGATTACAGGCTTGCGCCACCGTGCCCGGCCAACACTACATCTTAATCTCATTGTTTCCAATCCAGTCTTGAAACATGACTCCAGATCCAGGTAGTTGTTCCTTTGACCTGACAATTTGGTCATGGACTTCCCGACATTGACTAAAGACTAAGCAGGACTAGACCTGCCTCGTGATTATGCAGAAAGAGCCTGAGTCAATTCTTCAGGCAGAATCCAACAAATTTACTCACTATCCACAGAAGGAGGATTAGAAATAGTGTCCCCTAAACTGTCACATCAAAACAAAATATGTAATGTTTGGGGGAAAGCTTGAATCAGGGGAAAGAGGTTCAAAAGTTCCCCTGCAAAAGATCCTCTGCCACCTGGCTCAAAAGATCTCTACTTCTGCACCACTTAACCAGCATTATCTTGGAATGGAATGGACCAAGACAAAAGAGCAAGACTTACTTGCTCTCTCCTGCTGCAATTTGTGGTGATCCACATAGATTCCCTGCACAACTGGGGATTTCAAGCCTATCTCAGACCTTATGTAAGGTGGAAGCTCCTCCAGAGTTTCATTTTGGGTACTAGAACTTGTGGTAACTGTCTTTAGGCTCTGTCTGCTCCACTTGGACAATTTGTGTTTCATTTGTTCCAACAGAAATTGCTGGAAGTAGAGGAATGAGACTTCTCCCATATAAGAATCTAAGACTGCCCTTAGTAAGCCAACTTCCAATGGATCATTCAGTCTAGCTGAGTTAAGGAATGATGCATGGGAAAGCATAGTAAATTGCCACCATTTATTTTATATTTAATAATGTAATATAGACTTTCTGGAATATACAATTACTAGGAATGAATTTGGCTATAGTGTCAAGCTCTTTAGTTCTTTGGAACAATGGTAGTCTTTGTTTCTTTTCTGGATGCATCTAGAGCTCACTGTCAATTCAGGCCAAAAATAATATGCCTGTATATACAGAATGGCCCTCTCAGTAAGGCAGAAGAAAGCATTTCTTTATTTATGTTTTATTGATACTTTAAAAAAATTTGCTTAGGCCTATTGTGTAAGACGCTCAAGGTTATATTTGCCAACCTTCAAAGGAATACAAAAGGATACAGCCTTGCACTTCATTATAAAACAGTATTCACAGTCCCAGGAGCATCATGTTCTTTATATTCACAAGGTAAACAAACACATTGCTTAGAGTGCCACAGAAGAAATGTTGATGAATCTCTCATTGTAATAACAGGCCAGCAA